>NC_133478.1:15293279-15354609 GCF_025370935.1 Choristoneura fumiferana
TTAAAATGGCAGGAGAATTTTGACGTTCAATGAATAATGCCGTTATTCCGGCACGCGGGCCGCCAACAGTTTTCGGTAATTGGGTTTGGAATGGGTTTGGAATGCTCATACATTTTAAATCGGTCCTACACAGCATAAAATGTTTGGGGCAATACGAGCGGTGAAAATGAAAGTGAATTATTTTAAACCGTTTTATTTCTGGCTTAACCGGAAATCAAACAGGTCGAATACCTAATTATGACAATAAAATCATGTTTTATGATATAGATTGAAGGGAGCCATTAATAGTAGTTTTTTAACTACAACAAAATACACATTTAAATTAAATAAAAACCGTATTAATTAATTAATAACAACAGAAAGGAAACAGTATTTATGATAACCTTACAAGTCTCGCTTATTTCAGTGTTGTTTAAAATTAGCTCTATTTTCTTCAGTGCACAAATTTATTATTTTGAGAAATTTACCTTTTAAAGCTTTTTGCAATGAATTGCGGTGAAATTTATAGGTGTCTATACTTGTCTTCAGCTTTTGATTACACGAGTAAATTCTTATATAGGAATTTAGAAAGATTTTTAAACAGATACTGTGTTCTGTTTTAGTTCTCGCAGTTTTTAACTTAGTTTAAATGTGTATGATGTGTTGCTATAAATGTTGCGAATGTCGGAAAGTGTGACGAGTCCTTAAAAAGTATTAACTTTAAGTTGGTTTCACACTGACATGCATAATTTAAAAAGTTAAGTCTCATTTAAATATAACTGAATTTACTCAAGGCTGTGGTCCCTACCCGGTTCGGTTTGGTTTAAAAAGAGAACATTTAATTTTCATTCGTTCAGCCAATGAGAAGCCATTTGAAGTTCATTGAACCACAAGATGATTTGAATTTAAATCTATAGTAAGTGTGTCGTATGTTAAACTTGAGAACCGAGTAAAAGAAGCGCACCTAAACGTCGATATTCGAGTTACTTACAGTCCATAACAGCGTAATTCAAGGATTTATTACCGTAGTTGTATACTGTATACATAAATGAGAAGTCATTATTGCGCAGGTCACTGTTATTAATGGACGTAAGCATAAATGGGGTTGTAAAATCAAAATGGCACGACATTGTAACAGCCAAGATTAGCTCGTGTAGTGTGACCAGCAAATGCCACGCTAAGGAGGATATTAAAAGAAGTTTTTGCTAGTAATTTCGTTTTTATTAGAAGCTTTTTTTGCTGAATCACTTTTAGTTAACTGTACAATTCCTCGGAGAACTATTAGTATTTGCGGTACTTATAGTAGTTTTTGTTGAGGGTTTGGTTACTTTTGAGTTTTTTTAGTACACAAAATCGAGCTTATCATATCAGTCTCTCAAAGGGCCGGCAACGCACCTATGACATCCCTCGTTTCGACAGGTGTCCATGGGCGGTGGCGATTGCTTTCTATCAGGTGACCCGTCTGCTCGTTTTCCCCGCTGTAACGCAGGCATGGTTATTTGTATTAGCTTCACCGCACTACTTCGCGGAAAAGTAAATCAAGTATGTCCATTTTCCATTTTACTTACATGGCCGTCCGCAAAGTAACGCCTGAAGCTACATAGTATCTACAGATATTACTATTTATTTGTCCCCGAAAACTTTCGATCTCATGGCCACCCTATCCCCAAGTCACATATGATGTCCGACAGCAGGGCACGTGTTAAATTCAACTAATCCCGCCAAATAGGCCAACTTAAAGGGTTCGGACCCGTTACGGACCCCTAGGGTTAACTGCACTTTTTAGGGTTCTATAAACCAGTTCCGCATTTAGACGTTTTCCCGAAACGAGGTCGAGTTACAGCGAAATTTGATGTTTTGATTATGTATTTGTTTTTCTGGAACTAATTTCGGCTTTCCAAATAATTTTAGGAATTTGTACAATTCCCAGTACGCATTGAAAAGTTTTGCTAAATCTCGGAATTGATTGTAAAATTAGTGTTAATATTTTTTTTATTGAAGGAATTGAAATAAGATAATTACCTAATTTAAAAAGTCAAATACTGCTTCAAAAACTTTAAATAAAAACTGAAAAGGGAAAAAACAAGTCTGGTAATTTAAAAATCTGCTAATTTTTTTTTATGTAAAAATAACAGACGGGCGAGCAAATGGGAACTTAAACATTAACAGCGAAGACCCGTTACTGGGAAGTTTTGAGCGGGCCACGATTTTGAATGGGTCCAGACCGACTACTAGACTTGTTTCTTTCCTAAGTTTTTCATTTTTTTAGGGGGTTTTAATTTATCTTCTTATATATTTTTAATGTTATTAAAAAATGGTACCTAGCTTAAAAGTGTTATAACATACTATATTGTGTTTTTTGATAATCTAACTGACAGACTTATAATTATTTTTAGGAACCGACCCTATTCCAAAAGAATCTGCGTGAGACATACCAATACCCCTTATTAAAACAGGATACTTTATTATTCAAATAAAGGTATCAATACACGCTCTGATCGTATTCATCTAATTCAAAGCAGGTACACACGGTCCAACGAGGATCATCCTAAATAAACGTGCAGTGTACACGGACGGACCGTTGGGACTGAGGACCAAACCAAACCTGTAGACCGAGATCCAACTGTGTGAACTTACGGCATTTTCAAACAATTTCAGCTCATTTAGACTCCAAGTGCCTGTCAAGCAACAGCAGATGCTCCTGCGCTTCGATTTCTGGCTAGAGGGTGGGGTGTTCCGTCGTGTTAGGGTAGCCATGAAGATGACATTCAAAAATCTCTAACTAATTGTATTTTGCAGGTGGTAGGACCTTGTGCGCTTATCCTGCCGTGAAGCAGCAGCACTAGCTTTTAAAAGTGATTTCATCTGCCAAAAATTCATTTACGTAACGCTGTCCTGCGGAAACGCACGTAATTTTCCGGGATAAATACAATCTCTTATGTCCTTCCCAATACCAGATTTCATTTAATTAAGTCGGTTCAGTGGTTTAAGCGTTAATAGGTAACAGACAGACTTTCGAATTTCTAATATTAGTAGGGATAAGGATGTTATTAACTGTTAATTATTAAAAGTCTAATTGAGATAGCAAGATAAATACGAAAGTCAAAAGTCAATGTCAAAATATCTTTATTCAATTAAGGCTATAACAAGCACTAATGAATGTCAAAAAAAAACTACCACCGGTTCGGAAAAACCTCTGTTGAGAAGAATCCGGCAAGAAACTCAACGAGGTATATTTTTTTAAACAGATTTTCAATATTATCAAATGATATCTATACATCACAAGTATTTAACACAACTTTATTTTTAACACAGTAGGATCCGACAAAAAACGATTGAAAAACATTATTCAGTAGATACAATACTATTGTATTGTATTGTATTCAATACAATACAATAACTCTTTATTGCACATCAATACAGTAAGCAGTACAGAAAACACAAGTATATACATAGATATTTTCTAAGGTAAGCAATAGGCTTCCTTATCGCTATCGTATCGTATCGTATCGTATCGTAGATCTATAGTTATAAGAAATCAATTCAATTCGAGCAAAAAAGTGGACTTAACTTTCCAAGAAGCATCTGTTTCAGCTAAGTTTAAATTGTAATAATGCGAAAGCATTAAAATGACCAAACGTTTTTTTTTATTTATACGTTGGACGAATATAATTTAACTTATTTAACTAATAAATTTAACTGCTGCAAATACGCAAAAAAAAATTTTACCTTGCTTACTTTCTTATGCCGTCAGCCATATTTTGTCAATATCTGTCCTCATAACAAAACAAAACATTAACAATATATTTTTTTTAATTTACTGCTTTAGAAATGAGATCCCTTAGAATAAATTGTGCTATACTATTAAGAGGGAAAGCCATTGCCCAGCAGTGAAACACACATATAGGCTAAAAAATGCACTATTATAGCGCACTTTTTAATCAATGTAACCAGCCGACAAATATCCGGTTACGTAAAAACTTGGTTGCAGAATTGGTTACACAAATTTGGTAAGTACCTACAACTCACTCTTAAAATGCCTTTTTTACGTCGAATTTCATACAACTGGATTCTGAGGTAATGAAAAAGAAAAGGTAGGTATCAAAGTATTAAGGTTGTGATATAACGGTCGCAAATTGTTTAGATTTGTTTGTTGAAATGAACAATGACGACACGTTTCGGAATAAAATGTGTCATTAAATTTGCGCGTTATCTCTAGAAAGTTTAAATGTTTATTTAGGTATGATTACTTTAAATTTACGAATTTTTTTCACCACGAGGGACGGTACGATACGAACTTCGATTTTCGAACTTCGGAGTTGGCTCTCAGTTCCATAAGTAAGGTTTTAATACAACATTAACCACAGACTTAATTAAATGTATGACTTAGTTTATTTGCTCAATAGGTAATCAAACAATTTGTGAAATAAGTACATTTTCTTATTTCAATCTGTCAGAATTTAAAAAGCAAGAGTTGACTTTTTTTGCTAAACACGCTTAATATTATATCTTTACTTCGTCTGCGTGGATCTAGGTTACCGCGCGGTGGCGCCCTCTACCGTAATAGAAGGTATCCTATGTTGATCCTTGGGGTTAAAAATATCTCTGTACCAAATTTCATCAAAATCGGTTCAGTGGTTTCGACGTGAAAGCGTAACAGACTGATAGACAGACAGAGTTGCATTTATAATATAAATAATATATAATATAATATAGTAGGGATTAAGATTTCAGGGAATTATAAACAAATGATAAATAACAATGAATGATGATATCCGCAGTAGAACTAAGGTTACCGACATAGCACGAAGAATTGCGAAACTGAAGTGGCAGTGGGCGGGGCACATTGCTCGCAGGACTGATGACCGATGGGGTCAGAAGGTTCTCGAATGGCGTCCGCGGACCGGGTGACGAACTGTCGGTAGACCTCCAACAAGATGGAGCGACGACCTGGTTAAGGTCGCGGGATCACGGTGGATCCGAAAAGCACAAGACTTAGACCGGTCTGAGTGGAGAGCCTTGGGGGAGGCCTATGTCCAGCAGTGGACGTCTTTCGGCTGACATGATGATGATGATGATGATAAATAACTCATTTCTATAATGTGATCTTACTTCCTACATTTGTTCAGGGCTGCATATTATTGAACTTCAGAGGTATATCGGTACGAATCTAAATCGAATTCGGGCTCGATTTGCCACACTATTAGCGCCCGGATACTGACGAATTTCCGCGATAGACGCCAATCCTGTGAATATTTTGTTGAATACCTGGAGCAAAACTTAGAATAAAAAGAAAAAAGTGCAACATTGCACATTTTAATTATGTTCTTTCTATAGGAGCTAGCTGTATTTGCATTGATACCCATTATTTGGGCGTTTTGAAAAAAAAGCGTACCTACCCTTTCTTATTTTTTTCAAGAGCACAATCGATTCCGATAGTTTAAAAAAGGGTCCCAAAAAAAAAATTCAGTTTTGCGACGTTTTTTTCATACACTCAGTATGGGCGTGACAAAACTGACTCATAAATTTTGTATGAAAAACTGGGGACCTTTTGGGGATTGTGCTCTTGATTCTGAGTAGGAAAAACCATATTTTTTCCAAAATTTCAAAAAAACGGAAAGGGTACTTACACTTTTTTTTGAAAACGCCCAATTTACAGGATTAGCTATAAATCCTTATTTATTTAAAATTCAATTTTTTACAATATTTATGGGGGTAAATTTAACATTTTCCCTCCACATTTTTTAAAAAGAACAAAGTGCGAGTTTTATAAAATCACGCGGCGTCTAGTCATAGTCATATTCATAGTATTTATTCAATAAACAATCCTGGTTGAGACATTTTTTTTTATCAAATAGCTGGCAAATGAGCATGCGGGTCACCTGATGGTAAGCGATCACCGCCACCCATGGACACCAACAGCATTATTAGGACTGCGGGTGCGTTGCCGGCCTTTAAGGGAGGGGGATAGAGGAAGGGGGAAGGGGGAGGGGAGTTGGGTCTCCGGATCTCCCACTCACCGGACGAAACACAGTAGCAAAACTACTATTTCACGCCGGTATTCTGTGGGAGTGTGGTAAACCCTTTAACTTTATTATCTTTACTTATTTTTTACTTTAAACCTCTGTTTCACCATCCATTGATTAAATTTATCTGACGGATAAATGTGATGCCGTCTCTGTTTGTTTTGTTCGAATAGACGGAGATGGCATCACATTAAAATTTATCCGTCTAATAAAATTAATCAATGGGTGGTGAAAAATCCCCATAGTGTATGGAAATAAATGGATTTATTCATCAGGAGCAAATAATTAAAACAGATCGTACTCATCAAACTGGTCAATATTTTAGCTCAGCTACTTTTAACTAGATTTCATTAAAATCTGTTCAGCCGTTTTGGAGATATTGAACTTAGAAATTACAATACTGGGAGTTTTTAACTTTTTTTTGTAAGTTCGATAAGGTGGCGGTTCAAGATATGACATATTATATTTTTCGATAACCTTACTGACAGGACATTTTTTTTTACGTAGGAACATTCGTTTTACTTATTCTGAGAAGAGGCCTGTGCTCAGCAGTGGGACGTATATTGAAAAAATGAAGATGAAAAAATCAAACAATGTTTTATTTATTAGGAAAATAGACTTTACATAATAGTGGCCGGGACCTCTTTGTAAGCTTGAAAAAGCCTGTGTCAGGACGCACCGCTCCTCCAATCTCTTGACATGTGTACATTTTGTGTCTATTTCTTAACTGATAAACTAAACTAAACTTACTTACTAACTTTTATATAGTATATAGGCTAGGATGATGATGATGATGATGATGATAACAACTTTTTACATAATACATTTATTTTTATACAGCGTGTATTTTTGCCTAAGTAAAACCTAAAACCTGTAATAAACCTAAAATTGCTAATAGTGACTCCGAAGCGGTAAGAGTAACGTTTCGTGTGCTCTGCCTACCCCATTTGGGAATACAGGTGTAATGTTTGTGTTTTGTGTATTTTTGATACTACCTTAAACTTTAAGGGTAGTTAGTGAAGGCCTTAATAATCACATTTTATTATGTTTTAGTAAAAAAATACGACTTATTATTTTCCTTGCAAAATTAATTAGCACACAATGTAACTACGCGATACTGCTTTGTTTTTATTCAAAACGTCGCACTTGTTGACGTGACAGTTGTCAAAGAACGTTTCTCTCTCGTATAAAATTGTTGTACGCATTACATTGCTCCGTGAAAATAATTCAAAAATTAATTACTTTCTGGTAGTTAATATTAAATTAATAATTTGTTTTGATATCGTCTGGTACACTTTGAGGTAGTATCAAAAAGACACGCTGTATACTGAGCGGCACAAAATTTGGCCCACTCTACAAACAAAATTTACCTATTTTTGCATGCATGTTTGCCGTTTCACCACCATATAATAATTTAATAGTATACAAATAATTCAACTATTCATACAAAAGACTAGTGTCACTTATAAGAACCCAGACACTATCTAAGGTAACTTTGACAAAGAAGCATTACCTATTCTTAATTTCTATTCGAGTGGAAAAAGTTATCGAGGAGCGAAACAGGGTCTTCTAAACTTCTGCTTGAACAAACTTGGGCCTTGAGGTATATTTGTATGTGTTGGAGGTAAACTATCATACAACGCTATGTTAAACATTCTAACAAAGATATATAGGCAATTAGCTGTTGGCCACAAGTTCGTCAGGATTATGTGATAATGTAAAGCAATCTCGTGATAAAAGTTTTCATAATTTAAGTAAGGATGTTTAGCTTTGAGAATTCAGAGCTAATCTCTGGAACTATTGTTTCTTTGTTCGTTATAATTCATGAGACATTCGAACTAAAACGAACCCACATACAAATAACATAATGCTATGACATATACTCGTAATTAAACACATAGCACTTTACTGACTGCAATTTAACTACCTTACACTTTAGTAGGTATTTGCAAAGTAAAAATTGAAAAATTGTCAGTTTCTTGTCTTTGATAAATATGTTATTTCAAATCTGTAAACTTTGTGTTCTTTGTGTTCGTTGCCTAGTTAGTCATGTTCCTTAACTATGCTTCACAAAGTGAAGCTTATTAATGTACTGAGTGGCAAAAAATCTGGCCCTCAAATGTATGGAGAATCGGTAACTTTGTATGAGGATGGGCCAAATTTTGTGCCGCTGTGTATATAAATGCCACTTCATCAATATACGTAGCAATGTTATGCCAAATCTGTCACTAATGGGAGAGCCAAATCGCAAATAATGGGTAATAAAAGCATGATAAATCGAAAATTTGCAATTACTTAAACTTTAAACTAGGCACGAAAACCCACTTTCCACGCGTCGTGTCAAAAATTAAATTCCGCAGTTAAACTTCGTTCAAGTACTAAGGGGTCGCGTGTTGGGAGCTCCGTGTCTGGATTGAACCGCCTATAACCGGTAATGTGACACTTTAAACCCAGCCCCTTAATTTTGTAAGCACTTTCTAGAACATTGTACTGGTGGTTACGCAAGGTTAGAATGTTTAAGGTGCTGACGACACTAAAAATCCTTTTTCATACAATTTTTGTACACAATGTAGGGTAAACCATACAGTAATCGGCCACGGTACAGTAATTGCCCACAATACAATACAATACAAATATTCTTTATTGCACACCATAAAGCAGTACAAAAACTTATCCCACCCCACTTGAATGAAATCAAAAATTTACAAAGAAAAGTGGTGATAAATCAATACAAATATTGTGCTTATTATAATAATCTAGTCACTTTTATCATTAAATTATTTGTTGTATTGATGTTTCATATAAAAAAATTCAAGTGGGCAATTACCAAAATCGATAAGATAAAGGACACAAAAATACATTTTTGGGACAATTTCTGTACGTATTTCATTTCTTTATTTTGTGGAAATGATAAAAATTAGTCGATAATTTTGATTATATTTTTTGATCGTTTCCAAAACACGATTAGGTAAAGTTACTGCGATAAAATTTAACACCAAAATTACGTCCATCAAAATGACGTGACGTAAATTACTTATTTGCACTAGGTCTTGCATTAACGTAGCTTGTTTCAGTTCCTTGATATGGAATAATTTATTGAATCAGGCTATCAGGCGTTACTTTGCGGAGGTCCATATCAATGAAATGCTCGCCCGCGACCTAAAGAAATTCTTCTAATTCATTGATATGGACCTCCGCAAAGTAACGCCTGACTCAATTAATTAAGTAAAACGTAATCAAAAGCTTGGTCATTCGTAGTCTTGGGTAGACTGAAGAAATTGTGGGTGCGTATTGCTGCTGTGTACTTACAAGATATACTAGAGTTATAACCAGATGCTCTCAAAAAACGCTACAATCTCCCCAGTTTTGTGTTTCATCTGTGGCAGAGTTAGCTTAAAGCACATTAGCACATCCACATCCAGGTTTGCAGTGCGAGGCATAATTTTCCGGAACGTAAATTAATGTAATTGAAATAAAACTATGCTATTTTTGACTTCATAGCGGAATATGTGAATGGAAAACTAAATTGAACAATATTGCTTCTATTTTTACGCGTTTAAGTGAAATTTTAATACAAAATTTAAATTAATTAAGTACTCATTTATCGAATACAAATTCATATTGATGGATGTTTTGCTACTACATGAAAGTAATTTGGAAAAAAAAGGATTTGTAAAATAGGTCCGTTGTTCGAATGCTACAATTATATCACAAATATGATTGGTTCTAGGTTTATTTGTGATTTAATCACGCATTAAATAGCTTCTCAACAGAGATTTTTCTGAACCGGTGCTTTTTTGCCATTCATAAGTGCTTACCGTAGCCTAAATTGAATGAAGATATTTTGACTTTGACTTTAGCTGTACAGATTGGAATAAAATCAGCAAATGCACACGACTTTCGTCCCCTAGTGATAGTTAGCTTTCGCTCCCAATCTTGTGGGGATTTCGGGAATCCATCCTTTTTTGGCCATCTATAAATAAGAAACTGAATACTGTTTATACAACACTTCGCACATAATGAACATGACCCAGAGATGGAGATAAGATATTTTTTCACTGAAAATGCCGGCGCTCAAAGTTCCCGTGGTATAGTGATAGATAAACAACTACTGATTTAAATGATACCTAAACGATAAAACTTTGTAAAGTTTCAAGTGATAGATGATAAAACTTAACCAAATGTTTCTCTTTGCTATATTTTGAAAGCTTTTTGTATAATCTAGTAGTGACATTTTGGTAGTCCAGCCAGGATTGTCTCCGCAGGACGGAACTCTTCAACAGTTAATAGCATCGACTAGAAATTGATATGCAAATCTAGTTTGGGTGACAATGCAAGTACAGTCAACAAAAAGTACAGTCAGCAAAAAAAGTTTGTATTAAAATGATTTTTTATGGTTAGTTAATTTCTCTCGAACTGATCTGAAATATAACACCTCTTAGAAAACTAGGACAGTATTAATGGCCTCGCTCGTTGTAGTAATAATATTAGTTACGACTGTTTAGACATTTACTGCTATTTGAAAAACTTATAGTTATTTATGTGAGTGTTACATAATGAGAAGCATAATAACACTACACGAGTTTTTTATGCGTTATTACTAATTATATACAGTTGTTATTGCTACATATACTTACTGATTTATCTTCACACATATTACAGACTAATCTTTGCAACAAGACAAACTGAACGTTTTCTGACGCATGTATCGAGCAATCATAGTTTTTTTTATCCCACTAATATAATTAATGCGAACGTTTGTAAGTCTGTTTGTTTGTTTGTTTGTTACTTAATCACGTCTAAACCGCTGAACCGGTTTGGATGAAATTCAGTATATAGTTTGAGTCTCCGGGAAGGACATGGATAGTTTATAACCCGGAACATTGTATAGTTCCCGCGGGATAGTGAAAACTGAATTCTACGCGGACGGAGGCAGGGGTAACGGCTAGTTCGGAGATAAATTAGGTTAGCTTGAAAAGATCCCTTTTAGGGATAAGTTCGCCTTTGTACTCTTTTGTTTCGTTGTTTTCTTTTTGTATTATTTTTGTGTTTTATGTACAATAAAGCATTTACATACATACATACATAAATTAGACGCGGCTCCTATCGTTCAATATCAAGTAACGCACGATTGTCAACAATTTTTTTTTACGTCACATTTCATTAACCGACTTCGAAAAAGGAGGAGGTCTATGTTCCAATGTTTGTATTTTTTTTTTATGTATGTTCACCGATTACTTGCTGATTGTGGACCGATTTTCAAAATTATTTTTTTATTTGAAAGGGTATTCTTCTGAGATGGTTCCATTGTCACCAAGTGAAGATTTGATGATGGGATCCTAGGGAAATCGAGGGCAAACTTCAAATTTTATAGGCACACTTATGGCGAATTTGTGATTTATAGCATTAAGATGAGCATTCGGAAAGTATCATTTGTTAACCTGGACCTGATGAAGAAGACCGTAGATGACCAATGGAACTCGTCAAAGCTAAGTAATGCTCGCTCGTCTATAAACGATCATAATTAACATACCTAGAAAAGCGAGTAAGAAGAAACTTTAAGTTAATGATTCTTTTGAACTGATCTGATGCTGAAGCCAGAAGGTAGGCAACGGAACTCTGTTATAAAACAACGTAACTAAGTCGTGTTTGGGTTTATTGGAATCGTTGTGAGATGTACTTTTTAACAAAAGAGTAAAATCGACTCCAAAAAAATGAAAAAATAAAAAATGGAACCGACTACAAAACCCTTGAAAATATTTTTCTAGGTACCTACTAGCTCGAACTCGATGACTCAGCACGACCTAGCAGGAGTGATTGAAACCCATAGTATGTAGGTGAGGTAGACGACTATTGTTCCACTCCTGCTGGCTCGTGCTGAGGTACCGACTTCGAGCTAGTGTACCTAGAAAAATATTTTCAAGGGTTTTGTAGTTCGTTCCATTTTTATTTTTTTTATTTTTTTCGAGTCGGTTTTACTTTTTTGTTAAAAATTTTCTTTGTATAATTACGGTCCAATTCAATTGATTTATTTTTTCGAGATGTTAATTTTTTTTATGTAATAATAAAGTCGATTTCGATGTTAATTAAGCATTATTATGCGATTCCTGTCATGTATTTAAGTTTGTCTATTTCACATTAGTATTATAAATAGTAGAGCGGGCAGAATGTGGTCATTACAAAAATAATAATATAATTTTTTAGTAAGTCGAGTGCTTTTGAAATAGCCTGCTCATTCTTTCTCTATTTTTTATTATTCTATTATTTGAATTAAGTTTGGATTATAAACGTATAAAGAAATCAGTTTTCCATTTAAACAAAGCCGGCTGCAAAACAATCAGTGCCATTAAAAAATACACGAGCAATCATTTCATTTAATAACTCTATTCTAAATTACTTTATGGTTATTAGTTATAGGTTGTATGCCAATTTTCGCTAACATTAAACCTAACTAAAGTGACTTAAAAAGCCGTGGTGGCCTAGTGGTTTGACCTATCGCCTCTCAAACGGAGGGTCGTGGGTTCAAACCCCGGCTCGCACCTCTGAGTTTTTCCAAAATCATGTGCGGAATTACATTTGAAATTTACCACGAGCTTTGCGGTGAAGGAAAACATCGTGAGGAAACCTGCACAAACCTGCGAAGCAATTCAATGGTGCGTGTGAAGTTCCCAATCCGCACTGGGCCCGCGTGGGAACTATAGCCCAAGCCCTCTAATTCTGAGAGGAGGCCTGTGCCCAGCAGTGGGACGTATATAGGCTGGGATGATGATGATGATGAAAGTGACTTAAGTGCCTACGGGGCACAGTATAAAAAAGGAGAAGTATTCCGTCTCGGCAGCGTCCTTGACATAATTACCTACGCCGGCTCGGTACACAAACGCACGATTTGGCTGCCTACTGTCACTCTTCATGTATTTGATTTGATAATGTCACATGAAATTTAAAGTAGGGAAAGGATCAGGAGAGATTTAGAGACGGACTAAGTGATGATGATGATCTGATCCGGCCGATTTCGGCCATGGCAACAGCTTCAACTCCGTCGGTGTCGCTCAATGTGCTCGCAAGTGGCTTACGTAGCTTACGGACTAAGTAGTGTTTAACAAAAATGAACTTTACGCTATTTTAATAAACCACAAAACGTATTATGTTTTAAACAGTTTTATTTGGCTTCATCACTACGTATATTTGTTACTTACAAATTAGCTACGGAGAAGTATTTGCGCCTCGTCTGGGATGTGCGAAAAGCTTTATTGTTGAATTTAAGAGTACATAAAATTCGCATTCTGATAAATTACATCATTAGATACGTTTTTATTATATTATATTAGATGAATTTAAACATCCGTACACCGAACAATACTGTTTATATCGTTGTGACATATTAAGGTACGTAATAAATGCGCGTGAGTCCGTTCGTAACCGCGAAGCACTCGCGACTGATGGTTGCCGAGGTATGCTGAGAATTCGTGGCGCGTAGGTATAACTCGCGTTCCGGCTGTTTGTATGAAGACGGTGTACTGCTACGCATTCCAACTGCAACGCAACCGCCAACTGCTCGTAATATTTTCATTTCAGTTCCATTGCAGTCGGCACAACTGCACGCAAATTGCACGCTGGCTGCTTGAAGTATATAAGCCGGCAGTTGTGGTTACGTTGCAATTGAAATGCAGTCTTTAGAGACCCTATGACGTTTAGTACCTATTACTTTACTTAGGAACCTACTACACTGTAAATAAAATAAAAAGAAACTTTAATTAACTGAGTTACTATTTGGTTTGCCCAAGTTTATTATCATATCCAATAATGTATTGTTTTTCATGTTTTTTTTTATTTCTTAATTTATAAAGTGTTTTATTTTAAAACTTTTGTTTTTGAACTTTCATTCTCAGCTAGCATGTCAAGAGATTTTCAAACCACACGAATCGATATTTTTTGTAGGAAACGAAATTATGACAAATGAAATTATGGGAAACAAAGGAAGGCTGCGCGTTTTTATGTTTATTCTGTTGAAAGAGCTTAGGTGTCAGCACATTAATCTTTTATGTTTTAGCTCATCTCGAACTCCCCACAGTTTCAAAAAAGCTTTGAGCTGGCAAGTCCATGAATTTGACAACAAACTTCACAGCACCCAGACGTATTACTGCAGCTGCTACGTCACATACATTATTTAGAGAGCTCACCGGTGACACTCAGTACTAGTCTAATGCAACCAGCAATCTTTACTGGTGAATATAAGCAAAATACGTAAATCTTATTCAATATTACAAAAGCAAATATTTTGCGTGAGTCTGCATGTATGAATCCGAAACTAGCAATAATTGTACCTACCTTTGTAATATTGTTGTAAAGGTATAATTGCCTTTGATTGATTTTTTGTTAATTTTTATTTATTTATTATATATTTCCTAAAATAGCGGAGTCGTCACATGCCGTTACCGTTGATTACTCGTTAAATTGCACACTACGTGTTACCAAAGACCGAATAGACGTTAAGTTAGTTTACGAGAACCAATCTGGCTCGAGGTTTACGACTGGCCTTAATGTCTAGCGAGAATGTATTTAAATAAAGATGATGATGATGATGACGAACCAACTTAGAAAAGTTGAAGAGCCTTCGAAATTGTTAATTTAAAATTCAATATCTTAAAAACGACTAAATTTATTATAAAAAAACATAGCTAAGTACCACCGTGAAAAAACCATCCATCCGTTTGAGAGTTACGATGCCACAGACAGACAGGTATTAGCGTCAAACTTATAATAGGTATCCCCAATTTTTCGTCGGAGGGTTGAAAAGAAAAGTGGTAGTCTACTAGTGGTTTGACCTATTGCAACTCGAGGCCGGGCTGAATCTAGCAGTCGAAATTTTGGAGTTGTATCCTATGTGTTATATTTTCAGAAGTCCAGCTATTTATCTACATTATTCATAATTCATTTATTGCATGAAAACGGGTACAGAAAGGTAGAAGGTAAAAATAAAAATAATAAATAAGTACATGACAACAATATTGAGATAGATTAAATACTACATTTCGGCTTTTATTTCATCCTAAATTACAATGTCAAAAATTACAATAATAATTACTATCAGTATATTACAAATAATATCAAGATGTCACGTAGGTATTCATTCATGTAAAATATAAAAGTTAACCGTAGGTAGCGCAGATTTCAATTAAAACTAACATAACCAGACTTCATTCAAATCTGTACTTCATTTTTTTTTCGAACTGAGCAACACTGTTAACCTCAGACGGCTTTTACAGCTTACCGGAGAGAGGACGAGCTGCCAGTTGGACCTGATGAACGGCCCTGTGGATGGTTTAGCTTAGCATGCCAAAGGGCGCTCCTATTGAGCCGACCTCGGACCTTGGACGCTAAGGGAAAGTTTGCAAGTTTTAATGCTACATCGTTTCGGAAAGACTACGTTAATCCCAACTGAGAAGGAGCGACCCGTTCATCAGTTTTAAAGGAGTAACAAAGACTCACACACCCGCAAGCAGATACAAACAAACTCTCACTAAAGAACTTAAAGAAAGGCCCTTTGCCAATTCAAAATTGCGAGTATTGTGTCCCATCCCAGCCTATATACGTCCCACTGCAGGGCACAGGCCTCCCCTCAGAATGAGAGGGTTTGGGCCATAGTTCCCACGCGGGCCCAGTGCGGATTGGGAACTTCACACACACCATTGAATTGCTTCGCAGGTTTGTGCAGGTTTCCTCACGATGTTTTCCTTCACCGCAAAGCTCGTGGTAAATTTCAAATCTAACTCCGCACATGAATTTCGAAAAACTCAGAGGTGCGAGCCGGGGTTTGAACCCACGACCCTCTGCTTGAGAGGCGATGGGTCAAACCACTAGACCACCACGGCTTCGCGGCACGGCGGAGTATTGTGTACCTTATAGCTATTTGGAGAGATGCCTCACATTGTACGCATAGATATTGGTCCAGTATTCATAGCTGTGCTTTATCTCACCGTTCACTAACATAATTGTGTGCTTTCTGCTCCGGCGTATTTGCTTGCTCGTCTACAAGATTGATATATGATGAGGGGCGTAGGGCTGCCGGTAAACTGGACGTCATATCTTAATGAATAGTTGATTGATAAGACACTTTTAGAAGGACACCTATGTTGATGTACCGTTCAAAAATTCCACTCATTTTTATATCGTAATAATCATACCTGCGCTAACTCGGGGCACGTTCTGAGGATTTGATATCGAAAATAAGTTTTTGGTAAAAATTTAATTTTTAATACAACCTTTATTTTGCTGTCTGTACTTTTTGTTGACTGTACTTACTTGTATTGTCACTCAAACCATATTTGCATACATGTTGAAAAGTTCCGTCCTGTGGAAACGATTCTGGCCGGACTGCCAGGATGTCACTACCAGATTACTCGTATTGTATCGTCACGCAATTTACATAAGTATACCAAATTTCAAGTCAATCCAACTACTGGAAGTTGGCCGAATTTAACTTGCAAGATTTGATTACAGACAGACAACGGGACAGGTGAAACTAAATAAACGCTTGTAAAAAGATGTCGTGTATTATAATATTTAATTATAGCGACTTCTCATTGAAAATTCTCGATTACCTACTATTAAAAGGTTTGATATCATGTCTGATAACAAGCCTCTTAATTAATTACTTTTTTTTTTTTTGTAGATAATACTAGTTTGCTACGTCACTTTAGAATCTGTGCCCCAAGTTTGCACAGGTATGATAACAATCAACCTAAGCAACTTAGAAAAATTGAAAAACCCTCAACAGTCATTTCAAAATACAATATATATTATATAATGAATACAGAAACGCAAGAACAACTCATTATCATCAGCATCATATCAGCCGTACAATGTCCACTGTTGGGCAATGGGCATAGGCCCCCACACATTATTTATAGTGTTGTGCCAGCCCTGAAAGCCTAGGGACGCTCCTGATAGTCGAGTGACGGACGGGCCCAAGCGCCGCAATTTCATAAATCAAACGCAACACACTGTCTTTGGTGAATGCGCTTTCATCGTGCAACTCCACACTAATGTATAGAAGATGTGGTCATGATAGTGTTGTACCTACTATTTATCGGAGGTTAGAACTTAAAATAATACATAATGAATTGTTGTTAGTTTTTTTCATAATTTTTTTTGCTGCCTGTATTTTTGGTGGACTGTACTTGCATAGTGATCTAACCTTTATCATGGCGTTTTAAGGACGTAGTATTTATTCAACAGTGAACGTCTTCTAGCTGATAATGATGATGATGACATGTTACTTACGTTGTGTTAATTACGTTTAAAAATAATTATTATCGGAAGATCTTGTAGAAAATGTTAAAAATAATACCTATCAATGACAAAGATGGGCGCATATAGCCACATGATTGGTACGGACGACAAAGCACAAGGCACAGCGAAGCGAAGATGGCCAGATGACCTGGGCGCGGAACTGAGCAAATATAGCTCTCGATAGAGAGATGTGGAGGTCAAGATAGGAGACCTTTTCCAGCAGTGGGTCACAGATGTATTATAAGTACAGATATAAGTTGGAATAGTTCTCGGAAATTTCTGAAATTTTTGTCAAGAAATATTTACTATAGTAAATTTAATTTCATAAAACGGGAAATTTCAATCCCCATACAAAATTGTGAGAAGTTCCGAAATTTTCCTATGTAAAATATTCCGCAGTTTTGAAAAGTTTCCTTTGGCACATCAGTAATTCCAAGTTATGATAAACATACGAGTGTTCGTCACTGTCCCAATAGTTGCCATCTTTAATTTTATGCCATTAGCAATAAAGGTGACAGCTGGGTGTCATCTTTTGGGAATTACCGTGTGGAGCACTCGGTCGTTTACCTTATAAGGTAATATAATATGATATCGATATTATACTGTCCCATCCCATCACTAACGCTAGAACCAGCAGCTAGGGCTGCCTCCGACTGCTCCTGGACTAACAGTTAGTGCAGCCCTCTGAAGTATTAACAATTTGCAACTATGTTTTGAATACTAATTAAATGCAGTTGGACGCAGCAGCATCTTTCGCTGTGATTCACTGTTATGGAGGGATTCAAATTCATTTATCATTTCAATGCACAATGAGACAAAGTTAATTGTTATATACGCTTACTTAGACATTTATTTATTTAAAAGTATATATTCATGAAATTGTATAATTCCTCACGACTTTATAACACTGTCCGTGTACAGATCTGTTCACTCATGAAGGCGCGCCCCTCCACAGATAATTATCAATGTGCACGAGTAGACCACGTACTTACACGTTGTCTTAGTGTCAGTGTGCGTGACTGACGGTACGCTTGCGACTGAGGACGCGTTCGAGCTATATACGCACACATAAACTTGTCGTACGGTCGCCCACGGACACGGATACTCATAACATAAGTTACCTAAATTCCAGGCGGCCGAAGTTGCCAAGAGGCGCAAATACAGTGTTCTTGACGTCGGATACAACTTCGTTGCCTTTGGCGTGGAGACGCTCGGTCCGCGTGGGTCCCTGGTGAAAAGGAACTCTTCAGTCAACTGGCAAAAAGCTGATCGACGCCACCGGGGACAAGAGGGCTGGCAGCTTCCTAGCACAGCGTCTTGGCATCGCCATACAGCTAGGAAATGCTGCCAGCATTCAGGGGCCTTTCTTAGATTTATATATTTTTTTTTAATAGCCTACAATAGTGTCCCACTGTTGGGCAAAGGCCTCTCCTCTCCTTTATATTAGTTTTTAATTATTATTATTAAGTTTTTATTGTGTAAATTTACTTAAGTATTTCCATGATTAAATTATTTGTATATTTAATTCCAGATGATAACGGGCTCTTTGAAAATAAAGGAGGCATGTTTTTTTTTAAGAAATGATGAATGTTATATGAAGTCAGTTAAAAATATGAAAAAAAAACCCTGACATTTTACTTCAATATAAAACAAACAAACACTTTTTAAAGTGCATTACCAAACACCACCGCAACAAAATAACTTTGTTTATAAACAAAAACTATTCAAATAATTTCGTCCCTAGAAAAATACCTTGCAATTAAAGAACTGCCAAAGGAAGGGTCCGTCTGTATCAGGGATTTAAATGACAGTTTTCTGTAAACTTTCATTAGAAGTCCTCACTAGGTTTCTGCATGGGTTTATTATTTTGTCATTTAAAATTTACCCAGCAACATTTTAAAGAGAAAGGCCGCGTGTTCGAACCTCTAACTACAGGACCAGTTCGCAACTCGTCCAAAACCTTTTAGTAGTTAATTTTATCGAAACTAAATTCGACATCGGACGGTGATTTGGTGCCTCGAGCTAAGGTAACTATTGGATACCCGAAACAGGTACAACTATTTTATATGAGGCTTTTGTTTTTAAATGTTCTTGTTAAATAGTAAAAGTTTTTATATTTCATCTAATACTACGCATAGTATCACATCGTATTCTCCCCTGGTTAAAGTCAAAGTCAATTAAAAGTCCAGACATCTTTACCCTCGTAAGACCCAACGTGGTAGATTTAGGACATACGTTAGCAATTGCCAACTTTTACTGTTTGACATTAAGTTTTGAATTCTAATAATTTAAAATTTGACGATGTTAAATAAACAATCCTCGAATGGAGACCACGGACGGGAAAACGTAGTGTAGGGCGTCCTGAGGCACGGTGGACGGATGACCTTAAGAGGATCGCTGGCGGCGGATGGATGCGAGGGGCTGAAGACAGTGTTGTGGCGCGCCATGGAAGAGGCCTATGTCCAGCAGTGGACTGCTATAGGCTGATGATGATGATGATGAAATAAACAATGTAGGCTGTAATCTGTAACAAGCACATAAGAATATCAAAAAAAGGCCCCGGCAAGGAACTTAACGAGGTAGCTATATTATTTATAACTTATTCACAATTATTATTGGTATAGGGCCAGATTAAGGAGAGGCATCCAGGGATTGACCAACGAGCGTCCGTAAGAGAAGGCCATCCACATTATAAAAGTAAAAAAAAAATGCTAACTTCGACGAACCATCAACTCTTTCCATTTTTTACCAACTTTTTCGTTTTTAAAAGATCTTATTATAAAATACTAGGCACTTGTAAACAAACTTTTCTAATTCATCATGTGAATTCCTCTCAGGTTTATAGACTCAAAACGATCAAACTCAAAACAGCGAGTGGTCCCTATCGATTGCCGATGCGATTCTCAATTCCAAACGAAAGGAAATACAAGTTGTATAATTACAAATTACTTTGTTTAAATTTGCTTTGTCTGTAAGTAAATAAGAACGAGGTTGTTACGAGTATTTGCACTATGTAAATATGTAAACTTTTGTACCTAAAGATGCATATTGTAGTTTTGATGTAACTTCACAGCCTATATACATCCCACAGCTGGGCCTCCTCTCAGAATGAGAGGGCTTGGGCCGTAGTTCCCACGCTGGCCCAGTGCAAATTGGGAACTTTACACACACCATTGAATGGCTTCGCAGGTTTGTGTGCAGGTTATCCAATTTTTTCTTTCATCATAAAGACTTTTAACACACGATCTGCTTGAAAAGCCATATTACTCTTATTATGTGAAATAACTAACCCACGGCTTTTGTCAAACCACTAGGCAACCACGGCTTTTTTTTGATGAAACTTAAGACGGCCATAAACATATTCAGTGCGAGATTAAGGTTACAAAAAACTATACAGCTACTAAAATAAGGCGTCCTTAAAAAAATAATATTTCACTGGCAGCGGGAATTTTCGTTTGCACCTGGAGCTCGAGCGTCGGGAGTGTTGTTTTGTCGTTTTTTTTCAGACCTAGTGCTTGAAAAAGGATATTACGTTTTAGGAAAGCGACACAAAATTAACAGGATGCAGTACTAGGTGTTTCCAGTGAAACCTTATATGAGGAATTAGTTTATCGCTACCCTGCGGAAATCTCTTAAACATTTCACCTATAGCGTTATAAATAAATAATAAATAAACCTAACAATTGTATAAAATACTGTATTATTACTACTTATTGTTGTTTTTTTTTTAATTCGACACGTGAATCCGGACATTGCAGCCACTCTCATTAGCAATTTCGTTGGTATTTTCACGAAATGAAATGGCTGTAGGTACGAATACATAGCCTTTGACTATGACTTATGAATGCAATGTGTTAAGTTAGATCTGCAACTTGAGAGGGAAAAACTTGCTAAAATACAAAGTTTGTCGTAAAGTAAACCATTCATCATCATTCATCATCCCAGCCTATATACGTCCCACTGCTGGGCACAGGCCTCCTCTCAGAACAAGAGGGCTTGGGCCTAGTTCCCACGCGGGCCCAGTGCGGATTGGGAACTTCGCACGCACCATTGAATCGCTTCGCAGGTTTGTGCAGGTTTCCTCACGATGTTTTCCTTCACCGCAAAGCTCGTGGTAAATTTCAAATGTAATTCCACACATGAATTTCGAAAAACTCAGAGGTGCGAGCCGGGGTTCGAACCCACGACCCTCTGCTTGAGAGGCGATAGGTCAAACCACTAGGCCACCACGGCTAAGTAAACCATTACTGATATATAATGGGATGCCTTCGACACCCATAATTTTATTGTTTCGATTTTCGATAGTCAGAACTTGGTACCCATATTATTTTTGGTCATAATAATCAATAATCATAATCGTTGTTAGGTATAACGCGAAATAAATATAATGATTGTAGAATAATGTTAATGTTTATATATATCCGTGCAAAATTACAGGTTTCTAGCATTGATAGTCCTTGAGCAAAGCCGCGGACGGACAGACAGACAGACATGGCAAAGCTATAAGGGTTCCGTTTTGGCCATTTTAGCTCCGGAACCCTAAAAAGCTGGCAGAAAGTAGGTTTGGTTAATTAGGTTAGAACTGTGACCCCTTACAATCAATACCAGCTGACAGAAATGCGTTATGTCAAATAATAATATTCCTTTTGAATTTCAACCTTTCAATACAATTACCACATTAAATGTTATGACCAATAACGGTATGAAATTCAATAGTTCTGACTAATAAGAGTTATGTCGAATAATAATATTCCTATTGATTTTCTACCTTTTGATACAATCACCACATTAAATGTTATGACCAATAACGTTATGAAATACAATAGTTATGACTTATGAAAGGGGGCGAAAGAAAATTATGACTATTGAAATTATGACCAAAGATAATATGACGAGCAACGATTATGACAAACAACGGTATGGATAAACCAAATCGAAAGTTTAACGTTATGGGAGTCAATATAGACCCTATGTATAATAAATATGTAAGATTCGAATTTCTTACAAACGGTATGGTGCCCTTAATATTGTGGAATATTTTTTTGTTCTAAAGTAATGTTTGGTCGAATGATTGGTTGTTATAATTTTTCTTGATTGAAACTGGAAATAGTTTCTTGAATAGTTTACGTAAGATTTATTAGATATTAAAGCTCGTGGTAAATTTCAAATGTAATTTCGCACATGAATTTCGAAAAACTCAGAGGTGCGGGCCGGGGTTTGAACCCACAAGCCTCTACTTGAGAGGCGATAGGTCAAACCACAGGCCACCACGGAAAGTCGAACCACGGAAGTCGTTACTGAAAGTCGATAGTTACAGTATTATTTGCCGACCTAATAGCCAAGTAGTTAAAGAACCTGACTTATGTATGAAGCTTGAGGTCCCGGACTCGATCCCTGGTCGAGGCAGACATTTGTATGAATAATACCAATGTTTGCTTTCGATTCTTGGACGTTCAATATGTATTTAAGTACGTATTGTATTTATCTATATAGAGGTAAGTATGTTTACACGTTGCCTAGTCGGTACAGTATAAGCTTTTTTTAGTTTGGGACTAGGTTAATGGGTGTCGATTGTCCCATAATAATTATTTCAATTGTATTTCAATTATGCGAAACAATACGTTAGGTCAATAAAATGTTAGACTATCCGGTAAAGAAAAGACCTATTAAAAGTGCATGTTCATGTGTGGCCATCGTCTAAATGTCATAATATTAGACTTTAGTCAAGGCATCGTGTCGTCAAAACCATCGGAAAATACTTCTGGTTTAATGTGGCAACAGACGTCCCCAATTATAAGTTTTAACAAAGTTGCTTCCACTTTTTGTAACTGTAGCATTAAATTTATGCAAGGCCTACAAATTACAGGCACGGTAGAGTACTTTACGGCATTTTTCCTTCAAGTTGATAAGCAGATTGGACACAACTTTGTTATTTATAGTTTTGCTCTTGAAGTTTTACGAGTAATTGTTTAATTCTTACAAATTGCCGTTAAAATAGTTTACATGTGATTATTCAATTAACTAACGGACTTATTAATGTTAAATCTGTTTAAAGTTAGTGTATAGTGTGTTACCGGCAGCCAGGCTTTTTTTAAGGGAGGTTAAAGTAACGTGTTTCTGTAACTTAACCATGAAATTGATTTAATTAATAAACTAAATTCAGACTTTGTTAACTTTCTAATAAAATTATAATTGCCAGCAAAGTAAATTGACAAGTAAGTGTAAATGACAGCCGACAGATACTTTGATTATTACTTGTCAGTTCACTTTGCTGTAAGTACATTGCTGGCAATAATAATTTTGTTAGAAAGTTACTTCTTCTTCTTCTCTTTTAAGATATGGCTTTTCTGTCCTAATTAATAGGAAAATTTCGCCAGTGTCAAGGTTAACTCTCTTTGAGAGAGACATTGTAGGTAGGTACGGTGATTGTAGTTTTTGCAACTTGATAGTAAAATTCCAGAAACCACGTGGAGACAACTTGCGCATTAAAAAATGGCAGACACGAGAGCAATATAGAATTTTGTGATCACTGTTCACTGTTAAGGTTAATCGCCGCATATAACACTATCAAAATTATACTTCAACTAGCCAAACAAACAGAAATAGCAAAATTAGATATATTGTCTACATCCGCCATTTTCGAATGCTACAAATCGACTCTGTTAGAAAGGTAACAAAGTCTGAATTTTAGTTTATTCATTAAATTAACGTCATGGTTGAGTTACAGAAATACATTGCTTTAACCTCCCTTAAAAATAGCCTAGCTGCCGCTGTATATGGGATAAGATGATGATGACTAAATTCGACATGACTATGATAGTTTTAATAAAAAATAACTTATCATAGCCACTAACAAGTTAATAAAAGTAATTATTGGTCCTTGATCGAGTAAATATTCTTCCTCAACCGAGAAACGCGACTACACTGTCTTCAGTGAAATGAGTACTAAAAAGAAAAATAAATTTGACAGATGGCCAGTCTCCTCATGTCCAGGTTAGTTAGTTTCTTAACTAGATTCTCTATCAACGGGGAGCTGCGACGAGAAAAGCAAACGAGCTAGAGTCATCTACAGATGACCCTTAGTATAAGTTTTCGGTTACAAAATACGTCTCGATTGCGTTCTCGTTTAAATCTCAATTTGTATGGAAGCACGAACATCGCGAACTTTCTGCTAGAGGCGCTGTTCGTGCTTCCATGCAAATTGAGATTACAACGCGAGCGCAATCGAGACGTATTGTGTAACCGAAAACATATACTAAGAGCCCTGGGCATTATTTCACTAACGTGATAGGTTACAATATTTTTTTTCTGCATGATTTCTTTATAAGTGGAAAAAATCCAAATTCTACTAAGATGTTACAAAATAATAAAGCGAGATAGAGAATTTCATTCTGTATCCCGTAATGAGGACTGTCAAGAAAAATAACAGTTTATTTTTATTTTTTTGCATAGAAAAGTCAATTCAAAAGAAAACTATTTTAAAAATTTATATATTTTTTTTGTTGATGATGTCATGTCGCAGTCCTAATAATGCTGTAGGTGTCCATGGGCAGCGGTGATCATTTACCATCAGGTGACCCACCTGCTCGTTTACCAGCTTTTTGATAAAAAAAAGTTTACTATACATTGTAAAAATAAACAACCCCAATTTATAAAGTCTTGACTTATTTACGAGTATGTATGCCTTGAACGCATCATAATAAATGGTAAAATCCGATACCGCAGGGCCGAGGGCCGAGGGTTTCAGCTACTATGAAATTCGAAAATCTAAATTCGTATCATACCCTCCCTCTCACACTCGTATTAAATAGCATTAGCGTCAGCGGGACAGCAAGATCCGCAGTTTGAATTTTGCACTTCGAAGTATAGAGCCAGATAGTTGGGCTGTAACAATCTACCGGTAACAGCAATCTGGGCGGATCTTGCTCAAGGTGCCACAAAAGGTGCGACGTAAGCGATCTTGCCAGTTTTTATAGAGCTTCCTAAATTACGCTATTCAGCAAAGAAAATATAATCTAGGGACACGGTAGCGCTAAGCCAAGTCGAGCGCACGGCAAACTGCTGTACCATCTTTGTCCAAACATTTCGAAGTATTTACACGTCTTTGTCTTGTAGCACTAGGATGCCATTTCAAAGTTCAATATCTCAAAAATGGCTAATTCGATTGTAATGAAGCTTAGCTAAGAAATACTACAAGGAAACGCGCTTTCACCGTAAAAAGCTGTTCTATTCATCTGAGAGCTACAATGATATGTGTCATTATACACAGACAGACACTGGCGTCAAACTTATATCACCCCTCTTTTTGCGTCGGGGGTTAAAAAGAGTTCTTCTTCTTCTTCTTTGTCGGATACTCTTGGCAGAGCAGTCGTGGTCACAGCCCGTCGAACAATTCTACGTCAGTTGTCCCTGTCTGTCGCTTCTCTGGCGCAAGTGTTGAGAGGAGTATTTGTTATGGCTTTTAACCCTTTACCAGGCCCCTTAGAACTAGCGTGTCTTCCTACGTTCTTTATATACTGTTACAACCGTATTTAACGCCTTGTAAAAAAATTATTTACTAAAGTCGGAGATGTTCCTTTAAACCAGAAATAAAAATGTGGGTTACGGTTATCCCATCGCCTGTCTAAGTAATTAACTGTCATACTCGATTTTGTCTTATTATATTCTTGATAAGGCGAAGGGATATATTCCTCCCACATCTTATTCTTCAGGTAAAGTCTTTGAAAGGAGATTTTACAGCTAGGTACATAAAATCGCTCTAGGTTGAACACAAAAACAGTTTTATTACTTACGCGAGTTTTTATGACACGACAAGACAATTTCGGTAAATGCCATGGGAAGAATAGCTCCCGCACAGTTAAACTCTAATAAGGCCATGGGATAATGTCAACCCACATCCTAATTTTGGTCATACACAAAAATGCATGAATATTTATCAATGTTTCAGATTACATTACCTTTCAACACTCAAAATCTATAAAAAATCAAAAAATTGTTCGATCTATGTACTCTGTTTCATAGAAATTAAGGAAAGTGTTCCAATTTCTCCGTAGTTTACTGAAATTAGAGTTCAAGTGAATCTAAAAGGCTGCCAAAGATATATTACGTGATTTAGAAGCGTGTTGTGAATGAAGATAATAAAATACTATTTTCAGGGATCGACCAAATATTTTGTAGGAGGTTTGGAGTTAAAACCTGACTACGGTAACCGATATAAGATGTGGGAGAAATATATCCCTTCGCCTGGTAAAGGGTTAACGTCCTCTTGATCTTTTCCCATTTTCCAATTTAATAACCTAACCATAAAAAAAAAACATTTTTAGTACAAAGTTATTATTGCTGACTGTACTTTTTAATGACTGTACTTGCATTGCCACCCAAACTACATTTGTATACCAAATTTCAAGTCGATGCTATTAGCCGTTGAAGAGTTCCGTCCTGCGGAGACGATCCTGGCTGGACTACCAGGATGTCACTATTAGATTATTGTATTGTCACGTGATTTACGTAAGTATTCCAAATTTCAAGTCGATCTGACTGGAAGTTGGTAAAATTTAACTTGCAAGATTTGATTACAGACAGACAGACAACGGGACAGGTGAAACTAAATGAAATTATGGGCGGTGGTGATCTCAGTCGAATAAAAAAAAAGCTAAGACGTCGATATTTTTTATGAAACACTATCTACATTTAAGCGAAAAACATCATCGTAATCATTATCATGTAATTTTACCGAATCGAATCCATACTAATATTATAAATGCGAAAGTGTATGTGTTTGTATGTTAGTGTGTTTGCATGTTTGTATGTTTGTCCGTCTTTGACATAGAGATAGTTTATGGGCCAGAGAGTGACATGAGAGTGGCATAACCCGGAAAAAACACAGTCCCCGAGGGAACAGCGCGCGATAACCGAATAGGGATGTTGACGCCATTAAAAAATAATTCGAAGGCACGACTCCAGTAAAAAAACGCTGATTAATTTTCGATTTACTGTAAAATTAGATTTTTTGTTGCTTTAAAACAAATAAATAGTTAGTTGATTGAGTTGGCGAACAAATAGCGACTTATGACTTATTGCCATTGAAACTCTATGGGAGAATTGTGTTTTGACAGCACATAAAAAGTACGTCAGTTGATTGGTGGTGTCAATATCCCTATTCCACGCGGGCTAAGCGGCGGGCAAAAGCTAGTAAATATATAAATGTGTGTATCTAACGAAAATGTTAACACCTTTCACGAGAAATATCATAAAAGAATTAAAGAGAAACGTGTTAACAAAGTTGCCTAGTCACCTTGAGCCTTGTGTTGAAGGAGGGATCATAAATACACATCCGCACCCTAGGGGGTACTCGTAGTCAGTCGAGCTGACATTAATCGTGAGGTAACGAGCCTGTGCCAAGCATACGAACTCATTACGTGCTAAGTGGAATATAATATGTATTACGGCAACAAAGAATAAACGTACAACTGTAATAATAACTTTTTCTCAAAAATGTCCGTAAAAGTTGACATTATTCTTTACATATCAGAAGGTGAAGTGCAAAGTTTATGGTCAGCGAAAAATTAAAAAGTTAAAATGATTGCAGGCGCGCTAGCTCGACAGTAAAAAAATGGAAATGTTGGCACAAGTCGTATACAGCCAAGTCTAATGGCCGGTATCAGATATTTTGTTGGAACTCCGGACATTTTTTATTGGGTCTGAAACAGCTTGTGGTGTTTTCCGTGGAATAATACACACCTGCAGTTTATTTTTAATGAAAAAGCATAAGAAAAATATTGGAATAAAATTGGAATAATATATTTTGAGAAAAAGTTTATTCTATTTCAGAATTATTCACCATTGAGAAACGCTTTGTATTAGTCTCGGCTGGAATAGCAATTGCTGGTTTATTACTCATCCAGCAATTGCCTACTTCCAGGACACGACAATCTACTATTTTTTAACATTTAACATGACTTGTAAGGCCGCTTGTAGACGTCCGTTGCTTCACCGGACTACGGACCGTTTTTTTTTTGCCAAATGCAACGTTGCCAGCTCAGCAGGTATAAACGCTTACTCTGTGAACATCAATTTCACCATCATCATCCCACCCTAGACACTTTCCACTGCTGGGCACAGACCTCCTCTCAGAATAACAGAACTTGGGCCGTAATTCTCACGCAGACCCAGTGCAGAATGGGAACACTCACCATAGAATTGCTTCGCAGGTTTGTGCAGGTTTCCTCGCGATGATTTTCATTCACCGTAAAGCCCGTGCCGTGGTAAATATCAAAAGTTGGAAAACCCCCGACATTGTCACTTCAAAATTCAATAACTCAAAAACGGCTAAACCGATTTTGATAAACGTGTCTAAGAACTATCGCTACAAACCCTGCTTTCAAATAAAAAAAATCCGCATTCAAATCGGTTCGGCCGTTTAAGAGCAGCGGTGTAACAGACAGACACACAGACATACAGAACTTAAGTCATTTTTCGAATATGGAACATCGACTTACATATTATCTATACGGACACGTTACTACTACATACAACAGGTCAAGTATTTTTATCTAAACCCAAATTCTAAATATTGTATATTTTTCAGTTTTCACAAGTACTTTTTATAGCCAATAACATAACTAAAAATAAATCTTAATACTTGCTGTGCTTTAATATTGCCATTCTGTAGATAGCAGTTTATCTGTCGCCGCCGCCGTATTTGTACGCGTATTGACATTAGATGGGTGCGTTCGCGTGCAAGTTTTGTTAACGTAATTCGTAGCTGTCACTGTTGAGTACATGAGCAATAAGAAGCAAAATTAAAAGTTTTCAAAACACAGGACGGTTATGAAATAAAATTCTTAATAGAAAAAGAGTACTGTTGGCGACTGGCTGCGGTATGACCTTTTTTATAACTATACTTTACGTTCATTGTCAGTTGTGATTTGTTTGCCCGATCTGTCGGTTCCAATACATAAAATTGTGCTTTTATTATTAAATAACCTATCATTTAACCCGTGTTTCCATCAATCTTCCCATTACTTCCCATACAGTCCACCACTAGCTATCAAGTACAATTTTTACAAAAAATCCAATACTAACAGGGATTAGGTATCTATGTTTTGTGTTATTCTTTTTTAAAAGCTTTATTTAGTTTCACTGTCTGTCTGTCTGTTTGTAATCAAATCTTGCAAGTTAAATCCGACTAACTTCTAGCAGATTGATTGACTTGAAATTTGGTATACTTATGTAAATTGTGTGACAATACAATAATTTAGCAGTGACATCCTGGTAGTCCGGCCAGGATGTGTCCGTAGGACGGAACTCTTCACCGGTTAATGGCATCAACTTGAAATTTGGTATGCAAATGTAGTTTGGGTGGCGATGCAAGTACAGTCAACAAAAAGTACAATCAGCAAAAAAAGCTTCTATTAATAATTGAATAATTACCAAAAACTTATTTCCTATTCTTATTATTGTTCGTTTTTTTGTAGAAAAAACTTCAATAGGTACCTTAAATAGGTAGCCCTGTTCATTGATTACCGGGCGTGAAGTTGCGGTAGCACCCGTCCAAGTTTTGCGTTTGGCTCCTGGGAAACTTTAAAGGTAGTTCAGCACGCTAAGAACGAAATTAACTAAAACAGTTGTTGTTGGCACAAAGGTTTATTTATTTATTTATTTATTTATTTTAAGGAGAGCAAACAGAAGCAAGTGTATACAATATGCACTTATAAAATAGATACATTTTTAAATTCACTTACTCCCTAACGAGCCCCCACTAAGAAATATGGTATAAGTGATTATGTAGACTTACACTATACACTGTGATACATTCAAGGTTTCATACATTTTGTTTTTGAACTTATCTCTCGTCATATCAAATATATCCACTGACAGAGGTTTATTATAAGAGTTACACAAGCGTCGCAAAGGTGCGCGATGACCAGCGTTGCTGGAAGAGAACGGGACGGCGAACAAGGCGGCGGACCGAGAACTGAAACGTGAAGGAACTCTAAAGCTGACCTGCGATAGAAGCTCTGCACTGTTGTAGTGCCCTCTACAGATGTTGTACAATGTTACACCGCATCCGACACGTTACGCCTAGTTTCGAGGGAAGATATTTTATAATACTTCAATAGGTTACAGTAGCTCATTTTCTTCCCTGTCAAGCGGCTATGCATAGCCCGCAAAAACTTTTTTTGGACCATTTCAATAGAATTACAATATAAGTTAGTTATAAAAGCGTGTGTTTAGGTCGTTAGTTTTAGATATATTTGACAAAGAGCGTCAATATAGAGTTGATGACCCGCTTGCTCGTTTTCCTTCCTCTCATAATAAAAAGTGTACAGTCGCTATCAGATATTTCGGAGCGTCCAAGGTGATCAAAAATATCGAAACATGAACTCTAATACCTTAATAATAAAGTGCATGTGCCAATATTTACGGTACTACAAAAGTACGGTAATACAAAAGTACGGTAAAATCCGTGGGAAAAGACTGTCTTGATTTTGGAATTAAGATATTACAACGTTTGAACGAAATGTTAACCGACATTTGTCGAAATGAAGATGGTTTTGAAAAGATGACTTTTTGACAAGTTTCTTGCGATGCAATTTCTTGGCAATAATGGTATTTCCGAAAGCACTGGTAGTTTAAAAAAGTGACATGTCATAGAGCCCTTTGCGAGTAATTGCGATCTACCTACTTGCTGAATAAACGTTTTCTTTTGTTGTCAGCAGACATGATTGTGACGAGAAAGAGGATTATTCGTTAGAAACATATTGCAGCTAGTCTAAATTATAATTATTAAATTATGAAAATTGGGTGCCGATCAATCGTCATATAAACTTTTAGCATAATTTAATTTTACTACGTTCAAGAATCATAACGTCGCTCGGCAGGCAAAAGTACTAAAGCGACACTTCGTCAACTTTACAGGAGAGCGTTTTAAAGTTTTTTTTTTACGAAAAAAAATCATAACTTTTGAACCAGACAACCAATTTTGAAATTTCCAGGAATATATGACACATAATTTAATAGACTATAATAAGGTCTTAATAATTCATAGCAAAATCCATTGGTTTAGGAGATAAGTGTCGCTTTAGTAAGTTGTCCCCGAGTCATCGAGCAAATGCAATCAGGCAAAAACACTAAACGTAAAAATTTACCTCAGACGTCATATTTCAAATTAACTAATGTGATTTTACGTCTCAATAAATTTAGTATGTTTTTACTAACTACACACATTTTTTTTTCTTATCAAACTGTTCGTAATGCTGATTTACCAAATCGCAAGGGAAAATATCTTCCAAAGTACCTACTGAACAGAAATTATATAAATAATATTCATTAATAATAATAAATATTAATCATCTATGCTAAAATTTCAATAACTTAACGTTAATTGTTACTAACACTAGACTTTTGTTAATGTTATAAGGTTATTAATCACAAAGGCACATCTGATTTCTAACTAAATGCACAAAAGGTTTTTTTTTCACTATTATTTTTTGAGGTACTTTTATTATTATCATGTCCTAGTATTTTTGTGTATATACAAAGCATACGCTTTGGTTTAAGGATGAAATAATACGTAAAATACCTTAATTTATTCTGTAGGTAATAACTTTAATTAGCATTTCAACAAAAGTTTCAGAACAATTTTTTCTATTTTATACAAATAAATCATTCATTCATTCATTCAACATTATAGTACTTATTAGTACCTAATAAGTACGAAACCTGAGTAACAAACTGATGCGTCATGGTTGCTATAGCAACTTTAGATATATTATTGGTCTATATAACGATTAAGAAATATAATGCACTATTGGTACAACCACATTTGTTATATTCTCATGACCTAACTATCCGATATCATGGACTTGTAATATACCAAACTATTAATATACTAAGGGGCTGTTTCACCATCCATTGATTAGTGTTAACTGGCGGTTAGGTGTGATGCCGTCTCTATTTGTTTTGTAGGAATAGACAGAGACGGCATCACATTTAACCGGCGGTTAACGCTAATCAATGGATGGTGAAACAGCTACTAACAGTACTATGGTATAATCAAATGAAACGTCGTGAGACCTTTGCTGAGATTTAAGGACTGCGCTAAGTGAGACATGGCCGTCTTCAAAATTGACCACCTAGACTGAGAAAAGCTGGCGGAAAAATGCACTGATTGGCGCAGACGTGTGTTGGAGGGCCGCAAGTATTGTGATGAAGGCTTGCCTGGCTCAATGCACTTGCTTGCTGACAAGAGACATAAACAAAACCAAGGCCGTTCTGCACCAACATCCGCACACTTCTCTTGTCAAAGATGTGGACGAACATGTCGCTCTCGCATCGGTCTAGTCAGCCACCAAAGACGTTGTGCACAGGCAACACGCCAAAATTCGTCTGGAACAGACGCGTAGGCCTGATTGATGGTATAATGTATGTGATATTATATCTAAAGTTGTTATACTGGTCATAACACACCCTGATGGCCATTCGGTTCCACCATGGAGCCGCAGCTTCATTTATGAGGCATACAAACAAAAACAGGTGGAGAGCTACTGCCACCCGCAATGAGTCGTTGTCCAAGGGTGTTCCCAAATAAGGAACAGGCAAAGCCTATAATGACGTTCGCGCTTTGACTTTTGATGCCGACTTCAGCCTGGCCAAACCCACCACAGTGGTTACACTCATAGGCCGTGCCAGAGCGTCCCTAGCCCCCTCGTCATCCCAAACTCATTGTATCTGCGGAGCCCCGTGCAGTGACGCCAGTCTTATTCGCCAGTGCATCATCCACATACGAAATGGTAACCTTTATAAGATTTAAAAATTTAAGAGAAGGCCACCAACTCCATGTGCCGATCCGAGGAACGCTGGCAAGCCCACATCCGCCGCACGCCGCAAACCGAGACCACCGTTACATATGGGCAAGGACGCTTGGACTCATTGCTCATCCGCAAGGGATACGTTCAATACAGTCTCCTTTGTATCTCTCAAGTGTGACGTCAAAAGAAGAAGTTTTACCCGAACACAACCATTGGAGTGGTTTCCAAAAAATTTAGTTTATTTTTGGAACTGCGAAACACATTCGTAACAGAGTCAAGATGAGATGGGTATTAATACTCTTCAAACGTTCCTGGGCGAGCAAAATAGACGCTTCCTGGTCTCTAGTGCACTAGAAATGGCCTCTTGGAAAATAGAAGAAAATCGCCGTAGACAAGGTTAGAAGGAGAATGATAGACCTGGTGTAAAAAGGTACAGGGTGGGAATGTATTTTTTCACCTCGCCCAACAGAACATCCCTCTCGCCAGTATTGAACGCGTTCTTGAGATCCTACTTCAAGACGACACAGTCAGGATTTCCGGGTTCCGTGACGAAAGTGCGTGTTGTGGATCGCGACCTCACACCCCCTCAGTGTGCCAAAACCCAGCTGAAAATGAGCTGGTCGAATTCCGTCTAAGCTCACGGCTGACCCATTATGGAATGACCCTAGTGCTCGCACCACATCCTCCAAGTTTACCGGCAAGGCTTGAATCCGGCTCTCGAGGGTAAGTTAACGTGCGGGACGCGGGAGGATGCTTCGTACGCAAGAACACAAGCGTCTCAAGACCCGGAGGTGCTACCGAGTCATCTGACATTAACACGCGAACGGCCCCCCACACACCGGCCTCATATACTTTGGACTCGATAGTCTTAAGGACAGAATGCGACCTGGAGGAAGCCTGCCCGTCAATACTAAATTCAACCAAGTCCAATGTTCAAGTTTGGTCTCAGTTTGCGGCGTGTGGAGAATGTGGGTTTGCCAGTCTTCCTCACATCAGTACATGGAGTTATTATAGTGGCCTTTTCTCTTAAAATTAAAAATTCTCATGAAGATGGGGTTACCATTCCGTCTGTGCATGGTGCACTGGCGAGGTGGACGGCTCGACACCTAATAGCGTCGCTGCCTCGGGCTCCGCTGATATAACGAGTTTGGGATGTCGTGGGGGCTAGAGACGCTCTGGCACTTGTGGGTGGGTGTGCCACTAGAGTGTATTTAGCCAGGCTGAAGTCGGTATCAAAAATCAAAGCGGGAGCGTGGTTATGGGCTTTGCTTGCTCCTCATTTGGGAATACTTCTGGACAACGGCTCATTGTGGGTGGCAGTAGCTCTCCGCCTGGGCTGCGATGTTTGTGTGCCTCATAAATGCATCTGCGGCTCCATGGTGGAAGCAAATGGCCATCAGGACTTAAGATGGTCGGTATAACAAATAACACATAATTTCACAATATTATGCTATAAGTATTAAGTATTTAGTAGTATAATGTGTAGATATAATTTAGTTTTCTCTATGAATTGGAGTTGCAATTCTAACCTATCCTAGTTTTCAGGCAGTTTCGTTTCTTGATAGGGTCGCAGTTCTAACCTAACCTACTTTTTTGGCACAACACATTATTATAATAATAGTATTACGTATTCCAGATTATACCAATAATTCATTATACCCACTGAACGTTATATCGACCAATAATATATCTAAAGTTGTTATACCTAGCCACCGGTACGCACCCTGGCCATTTCACGCGATGAGTTCTCGGCGGTGTTCAGGAAAATTTCCGCGCCGCTACGCTCTCTTTGACATAATGAAGAGGGCTTTAATATCCGCCAACATCCTCTGCATTCTGGAGCCTCCGGTCCTCTGTCGAACCGACAGCAAAAGGCCAGATGGCTTAACTATAGTGCCATGGCAGAACGGGAAGTGTTTGCTGTCGGACGTTACGTGCGTCAGTACTTTCGCCGCCTTGCACCTCAGCTGAACAACGGCGGTCAAAAAACGGGAGAATTATTCGGCTATTGTTTACATTCGGGAAGTGGGACGTCGAATTACAGGAAGGGGCTCTCACGCCCGCGCGGGTTCGTACCCTGGTGCAAAGATTGTCTATCGCCATTCAACGTTGTAAAGCGGCCAGTTTGATGGCTACCTTTGCGCCAGGGACAACTCGAGGGGGCCTACTGGACTAAACTTAAGCTATTTATGTAACATTAATAAAAACAAATTAAAACTTCTTACTCTAAATTTCAAATAGGGCCGAACATCATCTTTATTTGATGCAAACAGAACCGTAGCGATCAAATTATAATTTTTGAATTTTGAAATAGATTTACTATTGAGGTTGACTGGTAGAGAACCCTTAAAGGGATAAGTCTGCCTTTGCACAAGTATCTCAAAGTTTGTCAATTGTGTTGTGTTTCTTTTCTTTTGTACAATAAAGAGTTTACAGACATACATACTATTTTCTTTTATCCTTTGGCAACATAAAAAGAACTTTAAGTTTTAAGGAATAATACTCATTATAATTTATAAATTAAGCTATAAATCTTAAGAAAACATGATGTTTCTACATACCAAACATCGAATTGCAATGATATTATACTACGTAGGTATATATACTAAACGCTTTGACCTTTATCGTGTATTAAACACGATAAAGGTCAATGGTCATGACTAATTTCACCAAATCTATAATATTTCGTGAAGTTTTTTTGGTAATCCTATTTGAATTGTATGCTTTTGTATATGTTAAAATGGCTAAAATGCCAAACGTATGTTTTAGTTTTTAAGAACAAATAGCTAAATTCTTATAAATGAATTCTTATCAATACAACCAAACGACTAAAGGTATATAAAACTTCAACTCAAGGAGGGCATAATTACTAAAGTGACAAAGGTATGTTCTTTTTTTTTGCACAAAATACTAAACGTCCAACATTTGTAAACTAGAAAAATGGCAAAAGACTGAACGACAGTAAATCTTAAAATGGCAAAAAGGTAACTATACTAAAATGAAAATAATGAAAGTGATGCTGCATTAAGTGATTTGCTTCCCAAATTTAAGCGTTTTTTGAAAGACTAAAGCGCCAAAAAAAAGTTAAATTTTGCTCCAATCACTTTGAAACCTAGACAGTTTGATGCAGAAAAATTCGCTGATTCTGGTGATATGCATAACTCATTTTAGCCCAAAGTGTCGCTTTAGTACTTTTGCCTGCCGAGCGACGATAATATTCATTTAGTATAAAAACGGATTTCATATTATTACCGAGCATAAGCTTTAAATAATATAACATTCATTAGTGTTGCAGCAGCCGCTGAGTCGCGTTGCTCCGAAGACGAAGGGCTACGGATTAGCCCGAAACATGTCGAGCTAAACTCGATTTAAGACGTGAGTTATCCGGGTCATTATATAAAATACATTCATTAGTCATAACAACAATTGCTATAATGCTTATATTCAATAATTTCATTTTGAGTATTCGGAGACCCATTTGCTCGTTTGCCATCCAGTCAAATAAAAAAAAAAAAAAAAATAAAAAAAAAAAAACAACATTTAGAATAATGATTAGAGGGTGCCACGCATGGTGCATCATGCGTGCCAAATGCAAAAAAAAAACATTTTGTTCGAGCGAGCGAAGCGAGCAAGCAAAACGGTTCGGAGCAGAAGCGACTCGGATAGGTTAGATTCAGAAGGCTAAGGCGGGAGCTACGCTCCGCTTCGCTTTTGATGTTAGGTTTTTTTTTAAGCAGCCCGGATAAAATTGCTTCACAAAATGATCTTTGCTGTTGGATTTTGCCAGGTGTTTAATACTTTTCGATCATTATCCTCAATGTCAGTATAAAAAATGTTTATTATGAACTTTGATTAATTATGCGGCATGGCTATTATACAGTACTTTAATATGCATAAGACAATTATGCTAATTGACTAATATGATTTTAGAAATTCGGCAATTTGTTTATATGTATATTGTTTTTATACGTTCTCTATATTTCGACAGATTAAAATTCTGATATTTGTTTTATGAGAAATGAAACTTCGCACATCGTTCTTATGACAAACATTACACACCCATGAAAATTACTTAGGTAGATTCTCACAGTTAACTATTTTCACTCCTTTTAAGGCTATTTAAAATCTACCAGTTTTAATTTCAATTACATACATTAAAACATTATTTTTGATCAGATAATAAACAAAAACTAAATTTGTTTAAGCAAAAAAAAAATAACAAACATACATACGCTTGAAAAACAAAATATAACATACCAGAGATAAGGTCATTTATATAGAACCTACAACGAACTTTGAATACCAATAAGATACTAACACTTTTTATGTTATCCTTGCTATTTAGTACCGTCAAGTAATTTTATCCAACTTTAGCTACTCAGTTTAACCGCTTCACTCAGAGTTTAGCTTAACAGATACGAGGTTTTGCTCAACTTCAAAACTTAACTCGTGAAAATGTAGTTAACAGAGAGTCGAGATTAAAACTCCACTATATTAACATATCTCGCGATATATATTTATAAAGTTTCTTGGTGATTATTTTAAATATATCAATCATCTTAAACTTAAAAAGATTTTCAAGCAGAGTAGTGTGGGTTCAAACCCGGACTCGTTGCACGCTATACGCCGATGCGAGCGGTCATACGAACCTATATTTTGTATTATTCAGTGGAATACAGCCATTTAAAAATAATATTTACATATGTTTTATTGTGCCGAAACACCTCTGAGTTTTCAGATTCACTTGAAATTAACCACAACTTTTTATATCAAAAATACAAACTAAGACATGGATGTACAGAAAAACCAGAAAAAGAGACCAGCACTGGGAATCGAACCCAGGTCCTCAGCAATCCGTGCTGCGTGCTATAACCCCTACACCACCGCTGGACAGGAGTCTAGACGCAAATTTCTCCTATGCACACATATCTCAGGTTGCTTTTTTCTACTACGCTACTTAACCAGTAGCACTAGCGACATCTATGTTTCGCTCTCATCGAGAGACGTAACACTCTTTTAGAACTAACCGCTCACCCAGACAAGAGATGTCGTAAAAGTAACAAATTTGGAGTTGTATAAAAAAAATACAAAAAGACTCCAAAAAACCGATCATAACAAGTTTTATCGTATAATTCATTGATAAGGACCTCTGCAATATAACGCTTGATACAATCAATCATAATTACATCATGTTTCGATACCTGGAACTCTAAGATAAAATATTTAATTTTATTTCGATATTCCCATGGGATTGAGATTCAATCTATAATATTATAAACGCGAAAGTGTGTGTGTTTGTATGTTTGTCCGTCTTCGTCGTTTGTATTTTTAGCATAGAGATGGTTTATAGGCCAGAGAGTGACATAGGCTACTTTTTATCCTGGAAAAATGCACAGTTCCCGAGAGAACAGCGCGCGATAACTGGATTCCACGCGGGCGAAGCCGCGGGCAAAAAGCTAGTTGTGTATAATCCCAAACCTCAACCCCCTTATTTAAAATTTAAAAATAAACGGGGTATCTGGCAGACGGACAGACAAACGTAGCCATAAAGATTATAGCGTTGTCACCCCTTGGGTAGACAGAGAACCCAAAAATCACGTGCCAAAAATACATCCCATGTCAGTCCATTTTGTTTTCCTTTTCCATACCCTTTTCGGATTTCTCCCTCCCCCTAATTCAGGTAGCTAGCTTTTATTTCCAATCTAATGAAAGCCTTAGATTCGCATTTCTTCGGTAAATGACGTGTGCAAATTCGTGAATCGTTTCCGGTCCCATTGTTTGTTATTCAACTAAATCGCTTATGATAAATGTATTGCGATCCTAATGGACAATGGCCCCTTTGCTTTGTGGCTTTGATTAATGAGACTTTTAAAAACCTAAATGGTGCACGCTACCCTTTCGCGGTGGAAAAATGTCGCTGACATAAAATTCCGTTATAATTATAGAATAAAAGTTATGATGTATGTTTAAGTTGTATGTAGGTCCCAGAAAATAACAAGAGAAATACAAATTTCGTGCTAGCTCAAAACGCGAGCCATGTATTTATTTTTCTAGCTCAGCCTGTAACGAAGCAAATTGCTCAAAAAATTTGTTATTGCAAAGACGATGGTTCAAAAATGATCACGATAAAGACATTTTATGGTGAGTAGCGTAATCTACTAAAACCTGTGAAAACACAAAAAAGTGCGATTTAATAGTTTCTAATGGCTACTCATTTCTGCTGGAATTGCAGTTCTGACCTAACTGTAAAAAATTTAAATGAATAGAATTCTTACATGAAGTCTTTTATAAAGGCCTTGTCGCCCGGTTGGTTGACGCTTCTGGGGGCCCAAGAGCTGGCGCGTACTTATCCCAGCGGATCTCACTTGCGGTCCAAAGGGGTAATGCGGCCAGCGTCATGGGTACAAACCTGCCACAGGCAGATCTTTTAGACGGGATTTTCTTTTTATAATTTCTATAATTATTGTTATAGTTACTTAAGATATCTTACATTAGTTCTTTTTTATGTATATGTCGGCGGCCGATCGTAAAATCCGCTAAATCACGAAATTCCTAGGCGTATGACAACATCATTTTATGAATTGGCTAAGGGACATCCGCCATATCGTTCAAAACTTAACGTTTAACGACTTGCCTAGTGACGTTTAGGCAAATCATGAAATTCCTAGGCATATCATGAAATGCCGCCATTCCATGAGTTGACCACAATTAATTGATGTGGTCACAATTAATACTAACGACTCCTCGCTTCGCTCGTCGTAACTAAGTTTTTCTTTTTTTTGACATATCACGATGTGCCCGGTATAGAGCTACGAATATCGATGAATGCGTTGCTCTAATCGATCTGCCGTATTGTTTCTCAGGCACATCGCGATATGCCTGGCTAACTTTTAGGCATATCATGAATGAATATCATGAAATGAAATATACAAAAAACATTTACGGGTTTCCAATACTAGCCAGAATTTATATTTCATGTAAACTTTGGCACACCCATGTACGAGTCCCGCGATGTTACATTGTAACATTGTATTAATATTAGCACTGACGGAAACATAATTAATCACCAAAATTGTTTGCGAGTTACTGGCATTAAATATCAAACTATGAAAAAAACTCAAATGTGTGGAAATTTTACTAACGACTTTCTCTAGTCTGTCAGCCTTGTTTGCTGATGCTATAGAGGTGGACGCTTAATACTCAGTAAATATACTTTAACCCTTTAACCAGGCGAAGGGATATATTGCTCCCACATCTTATATCGGTTACCGTAGTCAGGTTTTAACTCCAAACCTTCTATAAAATATTTTGTCAATCCCTGAAAATAGTATTTTAAGATCTTCATTCACAACACGCTTCTTAATCGCGTAATATATCTTTGGCAGCCGTTTTAATTCACTTGAACTCTAATTTCAGTAAACTACGGAGAAATTCGAACACTTTCCTTAATTTCTATGACACAGAAGTACATAGGTCGAACATTTTTTATTTTATTTTGTAGATTTTGAGTCTTGAAAGGTAATGTAATCGTAAACATTGATAAATATTCATGCTTTATTGTGTACAACCAGAATTAGGATGTGGGTTAACATTATCCCATGGCCTTATTAGAGTTTAACTGTGCGGGAGCTATTCTTCCCATGGCCCGGTAATTGGATTTAAACGGCTGCCAAAGATACATTATTGGATTTTTAAGCGTGCCATAAATGAAGATCATAAAATAATGTTTTCAGTGATTGATACAATGTTTCGTAGTAGATTTGGAGTTAAACCTTGACTATGATAACCGATATAAGATGTGGGAGGAATATATCGCTTCGCCTGATGAAGATATATTAAGACAAAATCCAGTATAACAGTTAAATACTTAGACAGGCGATGGGATAACCGTAACCCACATTTTTATTTCTGGTTTAAAGAACATCTCCGACTTTCGTAAATACAATTTTTACAAGGCGGACAATACGGTTGTAACAGTATTTAAAGTACGTATGAAGACACGCTTGTTCTCAGGGGCCTGGTAAAGGGTTAATTAGTAATCATTTTTAGCCTACATAAACAGTGCATATTCATCTTTCGGGACCGCTTGCGCCATTGTCGACCCCTTCGTCGCATGTCAAGATTGAGCTCAAGGTCGAGCCCATCGAATACAAAATATTCCCCTAGCACCAGAATGCGTGAAAACACCCAGCGATGTCACAAATAACACTAAGCCCACATCCGAGCGACTCATGAAATATTTCTCCTCGCGAATAAGTGATGTAAAAGCCTCTAGCGAGGCCTTCGTAACATATTCCTTCAAAAGAGCTACTCGTAATAAAATAAGTATCTTTTAAAAATACAAGCTCAAGGCAACAGGTGGCGCTGTCAGAGGCAAGGAATGACTGCGGCCAGCTTCTTGTTCTATTGCGTATTCTGTGCACGCGCGAAAGTAACAAGCTCTGTTTAAAAAAGTTAATGGTGTGTTTGAAAACAAGCAAAAAAAACTCGTGAAAGCTTTACTGACAGTTTTTTTTACATAAACAGTTATACTTACTTCAACATCATCATCATATCAGCTGTAGAACGTCCACTACACTGTCCAGTACACTTGTTTGTAGTTAAATAGTTTTGGTACGCATTTTGCACCTTTAACATTATTAATTATACTCACAAAGACATTGGCATTGCTTTTGTTTTGCTTCACGAAGTAACGCCTGATTGACAACGCCATTGTTTGAGAAAAATGTGAAAGTATTTTAAAATATCACTTATCGTGTATTGTAAACCAATACCGTTCCATCCTTTACATTCACCGACGAAACGTCGGATAAAACTTTTATTTTTGCATTTATACGATATCCGCATTCATAATTCTTCGTGCTGCAAAAAACAACGTTTTGTTCGCCAAATATACGATTTTAAGGCCGTGAAATATTATGTGTGAACCTATTTTTAACCGACTTCAAAAAAAAGAGAACGTTATAAATTCGGTTGTATTTTTTATGTTTGTTAAATCAGAAGTGCGTCATTTATGAATCGAATTGATTTTTTTTTTCGTTTGTATAGGAATGCCTTTAATTAAATTAGGTCCCATAAGCACCAAATCAGGATCTGATGATTGGATCCTAAGGAAATCGAGGGAGTTCCCTCGAAGAGTTCTTCAAATATTATAGGGACACTATGATAATTCGAATAACGTCACTTCTTTGAAAAAGCCCGTATCTCAAAAACAATATTTTTACTAAGTGAACTTTATGAACATAATTTCAAGAGTCAATTTTGCTGACGTATTGATTTGAGATACGAGTTTTTTTAAAGTAGTGTCGATATATTTAGTAGTAACGTGCATTTGCTTTTGAAAATCATCATTTGGTGAAGTGGAACTGATGAAGACCACATTTGACCAATGAAGCTACTACTCAAAAAACTTTTTAACAAAAAAATCCTTGACCTTAATCTAGGTAGGTACCAGTTTGAAGTCGGTGCCTCAGCACGAGCCAGGAGGAGTGGACCTATAGTCGTCTACCTGATGGGCTTCTATCACTCCTCCTGGCTGACTTCAAACTGGTACCTAGATTAAGGTCAAACAAAACAGGTATTTTACTTTTTTTCCACCCTTGGGGTGTTTTTTTCCCAAATGTATATAATACCAACTTCAAGGTATACCCTATCTAATAAAAAAAGAATTATGAAAATCAGACTAATCTGTAAAAAGTTATGCCTGGTCATACAGTACAATCAGCGACTGAACAATCAATCATCCCCTGTGTTCCTACCCTTAGGGTAGGAATATTTTTTCCAAATTTAAATGGGACCACTCCGGGGTATACGCTTTCTAATTAAAAAAGAATCATCAAAATCGGACTACTCTGTAAAAAGTTATGCGTGGTCATACATAAATATATATATATATATATATATATATATATATATATTATAGCAAGCTGAAATTGATATCGAATACTCATATCTGCAGTCCCTTGAAGCCTTGAAAAAAACAAACTTTTAAGTCAACGCAATCAAAAGTTACATTCATTAAACAACGTGATTCCATACAAATTGCCGTGCACTGAAAACCTATAGGGTACTTCCAGTTATCCTAGAAACTTGAAATTTGGTGTGAAGGTAGCTGATATAACACAACCAACTAAAAAATACTGAAAATCTTCATTTTTTATGTTTGTCTGTAAATATCTGGAACCAATATAATCTGACCCCACACTGCGTACGTTTTGCTTAGGAGAAGGGCTCTGCTTACACTGGATAAATTAAATCAGTCGGAAAAAGCGGGAAATATCTTCAACACACGATTCCCGTTTACATACCTATAAATGTGTACGGAACCCTCGGTGCGCGAGTTCAACTCGCACTTGCCAGCTGTTTTTATGTGAAAGCGATTTTTTTGCTATAACACCTTGTGTATATGTAACCACCTATGTTTACAAATAAAGATACTTTGACTTTGACTTTGACTTTGACTTTGTTGTAAGTAGTATAATATTATGTTTCATCAAAATCGATTTTAAATAACAATGACGGGGGTTTGCAACTTTTCTAAGTTGGTTTAGATTAAGATTATAATCAGTGGTAGTCGTATTACTATGGAGATAGGTACCATACTTTACATACCACGAGTATTAAGGTAGACGTACGAGTGCTCGTCAGTGTCCCAATAGTTGGCATGGCCTCTCTAATATTATGTCATTAGCAAATAGAGGTAATATGCATCAGCGTGTCGGGCATTAGGACGTTAACCTTATTCGAAGTTGTATTTTTCAAATATTGTACTAGACGGCGCTAACCACAAACCACATTTTGTCTCTTTTTTCTCATTTCACCCTTTGTTAACAGAGCTGTTGGTGTTGGTGCAATAACGTAGGTAACTTGTTTAAACTTTTAAATTAGATTTTGGCTTTAGTTGGTTGGTCAAAGTGTTAGTTTAAAGGAAAAGTCACGTGGTCAAAACAAAGTTTCTTATTTTTTCCTTTAACCCGTCACGCGTCCCAGAGACTACATTAGTCACTAACTTTTTTGTGCGGGGAATTTCTAGACTAGAGACTACCAGTAGTCGTTGTCTCTGGGACGCCTGACGAGTTAAACCTTATTCTTATTGCAAATAAAATTTCTATAACTGTCTTTATTTCTGTTGCATGCCTTGATTGTGTAAATTTGTGTAAATTAAACACGGCAACAAGGCAACTAGGTACCTACCTTATTTCTTACAAAAAATCATAGCTATGAACATATTGGATAAATTAGGTACGCGACATTGTTAACGTAAGGTCACAATAAAATTAAAAAAAATCTTTAAATATTGGAAAAGATTAAAGTATACTTCACTCAATTTAATTCAATTTTAGTTGGCACTTTAGTTAGATACTTACGTTTTTATCCGACTGCGATCGGGCCTAAAAGAAGTAGGTACCTACTTAGTACATTTTTAAGTAAACATGCGCATATGTGTAAAACTTTAGATTTAGCAATGGAATACTAAAAAACAAAATTTCATCAAAGTCCAATAACCGGTTTTAGGATGAAGAAATAAAAAAAAAACACACACTAAAAATTTCGCATTAATAATATTTGTAGGAAAGATTCTAGATGAGATTAAAACCAATACCAAATGGAAAAGTATCAATTTATTGTTTCCACACCTTAATTAGAAGATAACAGTAAACAATCTGAAGTATACCTATTTACAAAGAGCGTTTACCTAGATATTCTCAAACGAAGACGACTAATAATAACAAAATAATAACTTTTAATTCACGAAATAATCTTTGGTACACAAATCACTGTTGTTTCATGAATAAATTTAACTTTATTTCGCCCGAAGTCTAAAATTTATCATTAATAATAGAGTTTCGGAATAGTGATAAAAGAAATGCTTAATGTTAACTAAGTATGGCTTTGTAGTTATAATATTGCTAATGGTAATATTTCTTGAAACGAAAAACCTTATTATAGTCATATCAACTAAGAGCCATATCTTTAAATATAAGTTTAGTGACAAATTGATAAAATCAAGTTTAATATGATTGAAGAAAATATCAACTTTATTACAAACTAGCTATTGCCCGTGACTCCGTCTGCCGAAAATTCGTTTATCGCTGAAACTATGCAATTTTCCGTGATAATAATTATCATTTTGTATGAATTTTCTAAGGTCTTAAATAATGTTCATGCAACTTAGTTTTTACAGGTTTGCAAAAAACATTTTTTTCTACTTTTTAGGTCCAAGAATGCACCTAAAATGTTGTAGCTTATTTTTTTTTGCAGTACTCATAATTTAGGTAAACATTTGCTTGCTTGCTTCGTTGCCACTATTAAGGCGGAACCACTTTCGAAGAAAATTTATATCACTTTGTCTGGATTTTACCACGTACTTTACCAAATACAAGGTGTCAGTTTTGAGTTTTATCTGGGTAAAACACTTTAATAAGACTTATATTTTATAAATGTATAGTACTCAAACATTGATATTGTACAAAGCAAGTCTTAGATTAAAAAAAAATCACTTTTTAAACGTTGATATGTCACATATTTTCACAATTACATAAGCACAGATATTTAAAGTATCTTGAGAATCAAAATTCGTTTTGTCACGGACTTTTTATTTAGTGGATGACGTTAGTGGACTATCTTGCATGATCTAAGATTTTTTAGTAGAACTTGTTTCATCAGTCTTGTATAAATTGCCACGCGAAGATTACGTTTGACTGAAGCGAAAATTGTAAAAGTGCAAATCCGAATAATTGCAAATAAATACTTATCACAAGCATTTATATCTTAGAGTCTATAACAACATCTGGAATGAGATTCGAAATCAATTATACTTATCTTTTCTTAAACTTTACTTACATCTAAGTAGTAAAAATAGATCCTTATCATATTACTTCAAATCAGATATGTCATAGATATATTATGATGAAAATAAATCACCTTCTTTATCCTAATATCTCTAAAAAAAATATGTTACTGTTTCTACGAACTAAAACCCGGCTACAAAACCGAATGTTCTAGAAATTGTGTGTGTCAAATAATTTTCAATTAAGTATTATATAAATTTACACATTTGTACATCTATATAAGCCTTAAAAACATTTAATCCGATCTAATGAAATAAACGCATCATAGTATCTAAATGTTCTGGTAATCTCGTAGGATAATCTTCAGAATTTACAATGTGATATTATACCTATCTTACATAAAAGTAATTGTTATAATTATTCGAATTTAACTTAACTTATCCTATTTTTTTAACTACAACGTCGTTAAAAGTCTTAAGAATACAAATAACTTCACTGTCACTGATAAAACTAAGGGTCCAGAAGATGAAAAGAAGAATTTGACTTCATCTTGAGTGGGTGGCGAGAACGATGCCTCATAGAACAACTTATTGGGGCACGGAAGCAATTCCGTAGATATTTCTAGCAGCTTTTTCCTGTACTCGATTTTTGTGTTTTCTAATGTGTCATCTTGCATCGTATCGTCGTATTTGTCTTCGTCGAAATCGTCGTTGGTTTCGTAGTCTTGTATGTTTGGGGTGATGGGGTTATTTTTAGGAATGTCGTTTGTCTTTATTTTCTTATTGAGTTCCGTTCTGAGTTTGCTGTCCATCACGCAGTTGAGGCGGTCCAGAGAGGCTTTGATGCGTTTGCTGCGGGTCTCGTTTTTGAGTTTGTGGAGCCAAAGAAGGCGGCAGTCGCAGGTTAGCTTGTTACCTGAGGAAGATAAATTAGTTTAGTATTTAGTAGTAAAACATGAAGTTAAATTATTTGGAATCAAGGATTCGATTGTCAGTATCATCATAAAAATAATAAATAAATATCACGGGACAATTGATACCAAATTGACCTATTCCTAAACTAAGGAAAGCATCCTTATATAGATAAAAATATATTAAACGTTCAAAACTCGAGAAGAAATATTCGTATTATTCATACTTTCGGTCCCAACCGGGGATCGAACACGGGTCCTCAAGCTATTATAATTAGTACTATTAGTTATTCTGTGCCTCTAGCTTTGTAGTCAAGTTCTCCAAGCATTTGGCTTTCCGAGCGGCGGTTGTTTACGTTGATATTAGGACATACCATGCCAGTATTAAGTACAAATACTGGGCTCATGTTACTTCAAAACGTTTTCAGTATGAACTCTCTATAGGCGTTACAAGTTGATCAGTATAATGTTAATGTTAAGCATTAACGTTAGAAAGTTATGATTTCTATGAAAAATTACAAATAATGCTACTAATTGTGGACAAAGAAACATAATATAAGATTTATACTTTTTTCATGCATTTTCAAGCAAAAACACGTTAATAATGAAGAAATTCCGATTTACAATAAATAAGACTAGCAAATCAAAACACTCATTACAAATACATCGTGTGAATGTTACGACAAAACACTGTAACTTTAGGTACTGGCCGAAGAACGGGTGAGTTTTGCTTTGGCAAAACACGGTATCTGGAGGTACAGTGTTTAGTCGTTAGTGTTTAGTGTTAGTAGTAATTTGAAGGATGTTTTTCAATGTTAGTTTTATTTTATTCGACTGGATGGCAAACGAGCAAGTAGGTCTCCTGAGGGTAAGAGGCCACCACCACCCATAGACACCTGCAACACCAGGGGGATTGCAAATGCGTTGCCAATCTAGAGGCCTAAGATGGGATACCTCAAGTGCCAGTAATTACACCGGCTGTCTTACTCCCACGCCGAAACACAACAGTGCAAGCACTGCTGCTTCACAGCAGGATTAGCGAGCAAGATGGTGATAGCAATCCGGGCGGGCGGGTAGAAAATTAGTGTACCTACTTACTTTTAGTATGTATATATAGATTAGAGTCTAAAAATCTAATTTAACAGTGGTACCACAAACACTGTAACTTGAGTTAGGTAGGTACAATGTTTTGTCATAGCACGGCAGAATTATAATATTTTGTAGTATGCATTATGTCAAATGATTTACTGCGACTAAACAAATTTGACCGAGCTACGTTCTAATCCGCAGTCCAGTTCCTAGCGTACTAAATAACACTGTTCTAACACAAAATTAATTTCGCAAAGCATTCGCCGCGCTCCCACCGGTGTAATTTGTTTAATTTCAAATTAGCAGTAAGCGGCTTACAACGACACAGCCCTCACACACTCAAACCAGGATAGAATTAGGTTATATTATGCACTATGCAGCTTTAAAATAAAGACCTAATAACAAACAGTATGGAAAGTTAGGATGTGAACTTTTAAGCGCGTCGAATTTTAATTTTTGCCCATTAATAGAGTTCCATATGACCGCAAAACGGAACTGTAAAGCAATTGGTAAACATAAATTAATGTTACATAATATAAATTTTCCTTATAAATGATAATTAGATTCGTTTAAATCTTTAAAAATAAGGATTAGAATCTAAGCGGAAAAGTTTTGACGTTTATTGAAATAAACAGATTTTTTTATTACGAAGGTTATTTGTGTTAGTGGCAGCCCTTATTTTCACAATTAGCTCGGTAAAATATTAAGTAAGTTATCATCGAGTAAAAATCATTCAATTTTCCAAAACAACGCAAATTTCGGTTTACGTTTTACCAAATTGTACTGCGAATAAAAAAAAACAAAAGATAATCAGTAATATGAAGCGCTACAGAGGTTTGCCATGTTACATCATCTAACTACATCACGAGTTTTGTCTGTACGCCCCTTTATTAGCTTCACTTGATGGATCACCATCACTAAGAAGGCTGTATAAGAAATAGGCATATTAAAGAAATAAGATGATGTCCACCAACAGTACTAAAGGTGCTGAAGGTACCCATGGGCGGCGGTGGTTACTAACCATCAGGTAGACCCAGCTTTGTCCGCCATTGTTTATGCAACATTAAGTTATATTTTTTATACAACGTATAAACACATGTTATATTACATAAGTATAGGTTATACACAAACGAAACAAAGGTTTAAAGTAAACAAAATTAGTCTACTGCTTTTCTTTATTTACTGTGGGTGTTGGATTAAATCGTACAGCCTGAAGCCGGTTCTAAGATAAGGCTACTGAATTAACTAACTGACTTTAATTGTATCACTAAATTCCGTTGCAACAAGAATAAGTATGAGATAGCATGCATAAAGGGAACTTGTTGGTCTCGAGATTGTATTATTGGGTAGTTTCATGGGTAAAAAACCGGCCAAGAGCGTGTCGGACAAGCCCGGAATAGGGTTCCGCAGCAATTATGAAAAAATTAAGTAATATTTTTCTAAGAATTTCGTATTTTGTACGGAATATTCCAAGTTTAGGTATATTTTATACCTTAGGCTCAAGAAAACTTAACCGGTATAGTTTTCCTTGTGAGTTTGATATACTTACTACCATCTTCAATTTTTTCGAATTTTTCCAACCACCGGTTTAGATTTAAGAGGGGGGAAACGCTAGAACTTAATGAAAACTTGCACTTTAAAGTTGAATATTTTGCAAACACATCACTGAATCGAAAAATCGCTTTAGCAACCCCCCAATGGTTTTAAAAGACCTATCCAACGATATTCCACACTAAAAGGTTGGATGAGAAAAAAAAAACACCCCACTTTAAGTCTGAATGTATTTTTTTTTTTATTATACCATTTTATCGGCATAGTTTACATATATAAGGTGCGGCCAAACTGCTGCTTAAACACGGTGACGGTATGGAATCGCAGTGACGCATCGTATGCGCACCGTTTTTTTGCATGCTTTCCACACCGGTGGTAGATTTTTTTTGACATTCATAAGTGCTTGTTATAGCCTAAATTGAATAAAGATATTTTTACTTTGACTTTGACCGCTGCTTAAAATACGCAAACGGTACGGAATCGCAGTGACGTGCCGTAAACGTCACGACTTTTGTTCGGTAAAGACCTGAAGTTTACGACACGTCACTGCGATTCCGTATTTTAAGCAGCGGCGTGGAGAGCATGCGATAAAAACGGTGCGTCACTGCGATTCCGTGCCGTGACCGTTTTTTAAGCAGCGGTTTGGTCGCACCTATATTCGTGCAAAACTACAGCTTTCTAGCATTGATATTCCCTTAGCAAAGCCGCAGACGGACAGACAGACAGGCATGGCGAAACTATAAGGGTTCCGTTTTGCCATTTTGGCTACGGAACTCTAAAAAATAGAATTTTTAGGACACCAACCTATTCAGTAGCTTGAAGTGAACATTTTTGTTAAGGAACCTGGAGAGTGAGAGAAGCGTGAGTTCGCTATATTTTTGGGTGCAATACCTTGTAGTCTGTGTTCCAAGCTTTGCCATACTTGTCACGGATGTCACATAAAACAGTTTAGGTAAGCCTGTGGGAATTGAGTTTTTACGGCGCACTCCATTGTCGGATTTGACTATGTATTCGAGATTTATTATTAGTTTATATTACGTCGTTTATATTACGTTAACTTTACACGCGGCTTCGCACGCTAAATTCCCACGGGAGGTAGGTACCAAGAACTACATCGTGAATTTCATTCACGTTGCATATAAAACACCCGTTTTATTTAAAAAAATAAATAAATATCATGGGACAATTGACACCAATTATTATTGACCTAGTCTTAAACTACGCAAAGCTTGTATTATGGATACTAGGCAACGGATAAACTTACTTATATAGATAAAAAGTCAACAACCCAGTGAATTTATATGTTTTTTAAATAAAGAGCCTCATACTGTCGTTCAGTTTGATTAAAATAACTAAAGACAAAAAAAAATAACCATAGCAAATTAGATTAAAACGAAACCTTGCATCTGAAAGACACGTCTTGGTGTCGTGGTTCATAGAAAACATACAAACTGGGTTAAATTGCAAGAAGTAAAAGCTAGCTGCAGCTAGCTAGTTTTACTGGGCATCTTTTAAGATATTGTCTTACAGCTTTCGCTAGTTACGTTTGCGTCTTACTTTTTATTTGCAATGGAAAAATATGACTTCAAGCAAAGCAGCTTTTAAAACACGGACCAAGTATTGCCAACGAAAACATTTTATGTAGTGCAGGTATAAGTAATGTGGAATTTAAATAATTAATTATACGCAGTAGGAAAGTGATTTTTTTTTTAATTATGTAACTTTTTCAAATTCTAAACTAATGACAAGTGTTTTCGCAAATATTTAGTAAAAGAAGGTTAATAAAAAGCGTTTTTTTTGTGTCTCTCTTATGTGTTTGATCAAGTTTGAACATAAAACTATCATGAGACCCACTCATATCTAATTATATTGACCCCCGAAACATGTCGAGCTAAACTCGATTTAAGGCGTGAGTATCCGGGTCAATATAATTTAATATGAGCCAACAAGTTTGTGAATTTTACAATTTTATTTTTAATAACTTCTGTTTTTTTTATTTGGTCAAAAAGTAAATTAGGCAGGTTATAAACCGCTGTAATTTAGGTTTTAATATACCATGTATTAAAAATATTATTTTGTACAAAGAACGATCAGCTGTTTTTGTCAATACCACTTCGTTAAAGAACTTTACAACGTCGTCATACAATCTTATTGTACACTAGATTTTATAACAGTTTCATTGCCCATAAATAACAACAAATTTATGTTGTATTAAATAGACAGAAAATTAATTTAAACAAGAAGTTATCGTTACAAACTTACCGTCAAGAGAGATTAAAGCGTAATTCGACTTCATGTTTTCCAAGACACTTTGCATAGTCTCCTGCTTTAGAGTTTCCAAATTGTTATTCCTCAAATCCAAAACAGTCAACTTCTGAAAATCGTCCAACACGCCGTCGTCTAATGTTCCCAACTTATTATCAGCCAAATAAAGTTTTCTCAGTTGTGTCAATCCGCCGAAACCCCTCTCTGATATAAATTCTATTTCGTTCCCATCCAGGTAAAGTTCTTGGAGGCTCCAAAGTTCCGAGAACGCCAAGTCACCTATCATCGTCAATTTGTTGTTTCTCATGTCAAGAGTAATCAGGTTGGACAGACCTTGGAAGTTCTCTCTAATTACAACAGTCAGTAAATTACTGTCAAGCTCCAGCTTTACCAGGTTACTGAGGTGCTTGAAGCAGCCGTCGTGAAGCACACTGATTGTGTTCTTCGACAAATACAGCCGCTGAAGGTTCGGTAATACATAGAATATGTCTCGTTTGAGCTCTGATATTTGATTTTCCACCAAACTGACGTTTGACAGCATTATCAGATGAGCAAAGGACATCTTTTCCAGTTTGGTTATTTTGTTCTTTGGAAGTGTTATTTCTCTCAATGTCGAAGAGTTTGTGAACGCAAAAGATGGCACGGCAGATATGTTAGCGTATTGAATGTTGAGGTACTGTAACCGTTCTAGACGGATGATCACTTTTGCTGGAATGTACGTCAGGCCGCCATCTGCTCGAACGTTGAATGTTAGCCTTTCTATTTTAGGTTGCGAATAAAAGTTCGACCAGAACGGATCGTCCTCAGCAATGCCGCCGTTGAACACCCAACAGTCGGCCTTCGTCGCTGTTTTCATCTTTGTGCTCTCACAATAGCAATGAACCTTGGACCCTCTGTCCTGAATATCGCAAATGTTAACGTATTGTGAGTAAACACTTTTGTCGTTCTTCCATCTCCGCTTGTCGTTCTGCCGGCTTTCCGTTACGTTGATTTCAATCGTCGCGAAGGCAATCATCAGGATTAGATATTTAAGGTCCATCTTCATTCACATCGGGCGATCTTTATCTGTAACAAAGAAAGGGCGTTTAGCAGGAGTTCTCTTTGTTCTTTTCTTATCTTACGCTTTGTGCCGTGCATTAGCGAAGTTGCTGATAAGGTGTATTGAAGTCGGACGTTAAGGTACCATTAGCGCGACATCATTGACACTTGAGCTCGCGAAAAAGGCACCGAGTTAAATTTTGTTCTACGAGACAAAGAAATAGTTAAGCGAGAATCCCATTAAGTCGCAGTTAAGTTTAGAACTCTGCCGATGCCGCCGATTGAATTTTAAAATGGCATCGTGTGAAAGTTTAACGATCACCCTTAACAAGTTGCAATTGTTTGCTTTCAAACCTAGTGAGTTACATCAAACTCGAAACAACCAGCAGTCTTGTTAAAAACTTGAAAAAGGTGTTAAAGATAAGATATAAGAAAACGGAGTGGCAAATGGGCAAGTGTGTCATTTATTGGTAAGTAAGCGTAACTACACCCGCATTAAAGGATAGCTTAAGCGTTGCCAGCGTTGAAGGCTAAGTATACCTCATGTCTTATTCTTCACACCGGAACACAGCAAAACTACTGCTACTTGGCGGCAGGATTAAAGAGTAAGTCGGTCCCCTCAATATATTAAAAGATATCGAGAATATGACTGGAAAATAAGACTTAATACCTAGGCGAGGACTAAAACTTATTTAGAAACACCTAGACATAAGACAATGTTAGTTTAATTGAGGGTCCTTGAATACAACGAGTCTTTTCCGAGATAAATATAAAATAATTGCTTGTTCATAGGCAGGGAGCGTAACTTTGGTGCCAATGACAGACGTATGACGTCAAGCTAAATACAGTGTTAGTCAATTTTCATGGATGGTTTTGGGATTTGGAATTGCCAGAAGTTTTACGCAAAGAACTATTTTTAAAGTCATTGCCTAAAAAACATAGTTTTACATGAAGAAAGGTTTTGACCTTCATCAATATTTTGCTCCAGGTTCGGTTATGAGGATTATGACCAGTACAACACCAATTTATAACTGGCTGGAGATTCGAGAGTTATATTGCCAGAGGGCAATCACTCAGGGCATGTGAAATTTATTATTTATGTAAATAAAAATGAAGATGCGATATTATGTTGCGATCTTAAGCATTCTGCATACTTTGTGATCCAACGAAACATTTGTTGTGTTGTTTCATTTACTCGAGGAAAAATATTTTTTGTTGCAATTAGTTTACCGAGTAAAATTTTATTCACATCGTATTTTAAATTTACAACACCACTTAAATATTAAGAATCATTGCAGTATTGTAATTTTGTGTTTAAAAAATCCTATATGTGACTTTACGTTATAATGACGTCACCCGCACCTAAGTTACGCTCCCTGTTCATAGGTATTACCAGTATTACATATTATGTAAATATATATAGGTTTAGTTCCAGAGCAACGAAAGTACTAAAAGAAATTTGCTAATAACCCTTCCCATAAAAAAAGAATCATCGGCCAATATAAAGTGGTTAGCCCTGAAATGATAATAAAGCTTAAAAGTGCATTAATTGCCTTTGTCACGCCAGCATCCTGTCGTGTGTCCAATTAAGCCCAATAAGCGCTTCATTAAGCTTTGAGGCACAACTAAAATGTCATTTAACTCACTAAAACTGACTACCTTTAATTAGCGGAGACGATACTTTAATGGGAATAGTTAAGACAGCCATGTTCTTGGATACGGTAAAAACTTGTATTACAAGTACCTATTAAAAAAAAAATGCTTCCAAATAAAAAACCTCATTCAAATCGGTCCACCCGTTTAAAAGCTACGGTGCCACAGACAGACAGACACACAGATACACAGACAAACATAGCGGTCAAACTTATAACACCCCTCTTTTTACGTCGGGGGTTAAAAAGGTAAATATAGCATTTTTTGTTTGCTCGGATGACCAATAAAATAAAAAAGGAGCTTCAGAAATCGCTTGTATTTTATTCTTAATCTTCTGATCGTCACCATCGTCAAATCCTGCCTAAATTTGTCCCACTGGTGGGATTGTAACGGCTTAAAACTTCGCGTCCACTACATCGGAATCGGAGCGTACGGAGCGGACGGATTTGTTGCTTTGTATGGATTTCTATGGTACTGCGTGCACTAGGTCGGTATTTCTTATATATAATACAAAACAACAAATCCGTACGGTGCGTACCTTCGCTCCGAATTCGATGCAGTGGACGCGCAACTTAAGTCGCATTTCTCGCGCGTACCATACGGTTCACACACACCATTGCACTGCTATGGAGGTGTATGCAGGTTACCCACCTCGCGATATTTTCCTTTACCGAAAAACTGATGCTAAATTTTAAATATGGTTTTGCACATACATTCCGAAAAGATCAGAGAATAATATTATGCTTCAGAGATCATTAGGTAGGTCTAACCCGATTGGCTACCACTAGGATGCTAACAGCTACGCTGTAAGCAGCATAGGGTAGAAGTATCGTTTGTGGCCATTGCACCGTTTATGGCCATTTATTGTTTAAATATACGTTTTAAATAAATTTGTGTTAATAAAACATTACAAATTTAATTCGTTTCAGTATACACTTTTGAAACCTCACTAAACTAACGAAAGTCCTGGAAAAGATCGCTCTTAAGCGATAACACCGCCTATTGCTTACCTTGTAATTTTCTCTCTGTGTAACTGTTTTCTATATCGCTTACTATTTCTGGTGTACAATAAAGTGTCATTGTATACGGTGCTAAGGTGGCCAAAAACGGTACTTCTACCCTATCTTGTTTATCTAGTAAAAAACCATACATTCGGAGTCCTACTCCACTTATAGAAAACCTGAAACCTTTGTCTAACCAACTTGGAATCACAACTGTTCCGCATCTTTCTGGCACAGGTAAGACAAGGATAGAAAGAGACGGCGGATGCGATCGCGAACGTCAGCGTGAGAGACAACAGAGCCTGATCGGTAGTTTCAGTCTTTTCATTTCATTTCAAATCAAATCTTTTCTTTTTCAAAGATGTAGTCGAAACGCAAAACAAATACCTGCAGTTGGATGCAACTTCAGCTTTTCTCTTCCAATGAATGCTTCGGGTTTTTTTTTTAGTTCCACTTTATTTATTGTCCTTCCATGCCTTTGTAGTTTTACTTAAAGAAATGGACTTTAACGGAGACATAAATTTATGCAGTATCGAGAAGTCCGTGCAATTTGAAGAGCAACCTCAAAGTTGTGTTTCTTCACGACAAAAAAGAGGTGTGTTATAATTACTTTGACAAAACTTTTGTTTGTCTGTGGCATTAAAGCTCTGAAATGGAAGGACCGATTTTGATGCGGTTTTTTTAAGTGAAAGCGAGTTTCGTGGCGTTGTTGCTTAGCTATGTTTGATAAAAATCGGTTCAGTCGTTATTGAGATATTGAACATTGAAATGACAATGTCATAATATTTGAAGTTAACGGAAAGTTACAAAGTTCAAACTTTCAAAGTGTTTTGTCGTTCAGAAACAAAGAAAAATGAACATTAGGTACTCGTGGCATTTTTTGTACATAAAACTGACCGTGATTGATGACATCTACAGTATCGTTAAGTTCAGATGAGGCCAAAGGTGTATCTCACTGGTTCAGTAACAGCCTATTCACTCTAGCCTTGAAGAGCCCTAGATTGTATTTATTCGGAAATACAGACAACGGGAGCGAATTCCATTCCTTAGCAATTCGCATTACAAGTGTAACAACAAAAATTGTAGAATGAAGAAACGTAGAAATAAATTATCGCGAATCAATCGCGTAAGCTTAGGAACTTTTTTTTACAGCCTTAAGGGATAACAAACTTGAATATTTGTATGTTGTAAAGGGGAAAATAACTTTGCTACACGCCGGTAGATGGCAGTGTACGCCTTTTGTGTCAGGGTAACGGCATGTCGCCTTGAATTCTATAAAAGGTATTGTAAATGAACACAGTTACTTTGCTCACCCGCGACATTAGGTATTTTATGCAAAAAATGTGTAAAAATGTGTATTCGTGTAGTTCCTCCACTTTACTGTGAGAATACACACAAACCCATCACCACACATCACCACACCGCACTGACGCATTTTGAATTCAACCAAAGCTCGTCTTCAGAGCAACCCAACCGTTCACGAAAACTACCAGATGTGTGACTAACAAACCAAAAAAAACGTTTTAATTTGTCACTGTAACTCCCCAAGTACCCACTTTATTTTTCTCAAACAAACTACCCACAAAAATTAATAAACTTTAATCATCACATAAAACTTGATACCTGGAATTTTTGTTTAACAAAAATGTGTGTTTATATTCATGAATTGTTGTTAGGTATACTCGATGTATGTATGTAAACTCTTTATTGTAAAAAAGAAAAGAAACAAAACACAATTGACAAAAAGAAGAAGTAGTTTTATGAAAATGCTTGACTTTCATTCAGAGACCAATTCATGCTCGTAGATTATTCGATTATTATCATTTTAATTAAATGCTTGCACGAATTCCTATTCCTGAGAAAAAGTGTATTGACAAACAGACGAATAGAGAGACGACAACGAAATGATTTTATAAGGGTTCCTTTCAAGACACAACCCTAAAAATATAGTTATCGCGACAAATCTTACTTACGCCAAAATAAACAACCTACGAACGCGAATTTTGTTTTCTAATGCCATGGCAACCCCGCATACAATTTGCCGACAAAATATAATGTAAAACTTAGGTGAATGACCTAGCTTTAAGTACAGTACAGAGGGGGTTTATGAGTAACGGGACACAGTGGGCGGAATTTATGAGTGCCCTGATAATTAACACGGAATAAAAGTGGACACGAGCCTGCTAGAATAGGCTTAATGACCAAATAGTTCGAATGTATGATTGACTAGCCTGTTACCCACGACTCCGCCCGCGTATAATTCGTTTGTCGCTAATTCGTGGGAACTATACAATTTCCCAGGATAAAAACTATCGTATGTCCTTCCCGGGAACTCAAACTATCTGTGCACCGAATTTCTGTGTAACGTGTTCTGTGTAACGGTTTTGAAGTTATGAAGTACCTAACAAACAATCAAATAAACAAACAAACAGACTTACAAACTTTCGCTTTTATATTATTAGTGGGATATTTCGTGTCACAATGGAAAAAAATAATAGTTTGGTCTTCACGCGTTTAACGTCGCGTGCCGTCACGCCGTGCGACAATTTAAGCACGGCCCCCACTCTCGAACTTTGTTGCACTTCGTCTAATTTTTTTTTAATTGACAAAACCCCTAACCCTTAAGGGCTTATTACACTTGACTAAATTTAGGATCCTGAATGATTTAGGATACTAAATTTAGTCAAGTGTAATAAGCCCAGCCCAGCCCAGCGCTGGTCTTATTTGTCTGGTTTTTCTGTGCATCTAGATTTCAGTTTGTATTTTCGATATGGGTTTTACGGGATGACCGTAAAAATAACAAAAATTTGGAGTTGAAATAAAAAATACAAAAAGATTCCAAAACCCAATCTTAAGTGTAATAAGCCCTATCTATACTATCTAATATATTAGGTATTAAATATATTGACCCGGATAACTCACGTCTTAAATCGAGTTTAGCGTGACATGTTTCGGAAAACATGTCGGAAAACGTGACCTGCACAACCTGTGAAGTAATTCAATGGTGCGTGAGAGGTTACCTGTCCGCACTAGGCCCGTTTTCGTTGGACACGTGTCTTTCTTTACTTCTTAAGTCATCGGAGTGTCTGCCAAATCAGGTCAGCTTGACAGTAACTGATTTCCAACTAGGCAACGGACCCGATGAAGAAGCGTATAATCAACTTCTATACATCGGGGTTTTTTTTTAAACTCTGTAAGCGCGATGTAGAACACCAACATTGTTTAAGTTAGTGTCGAAATTTGGAACTAAAGCAAACTGATACTAAAACTGCTGGTTTAAAAAGATAGTGGCGCCGCTCGTCGCTGCAATGGTAATATTTTACTAGGGTTGAGATGCATTGTAAAGTGAGCGTTAAGCCATTGGAATGGAGTACCTACTGACTAAGCTATTTCAAATTACTTGTCTAGCGAGCGAGGATTTAAAAGGAAGCGGCTGTTCATTGATCTCTCGAACGCTGAACTAAATGATTTGTTTTTTTTGTAGCTCCATTATATATTTTTTGTGTATTTTTAATATAATCTAAAGAAGTAGTTATTTAATAACCTTAATTACATTTGAAATTTACCACGAGCTACGATGAAGGAAAATATCGTGACGGAACCTGAACAAACTGCGAAGCAATGAGGGCTATCGTTTTTTGTCTCACTAGATGGCGCATTGTTGCGTGAGGTTTTTAAGTATGGCTTTCAAAGTCTATTATTACGGGCGTGAAAACAAAGTTTAGATTAAAATAATATTTAATACACCTTAAAACCGTACCATAAAAATATCGAGCATGCCACAGTGTTGCATAGTCCCCGTTTTGTTCGGAAAAAAGGGAGGACAAAGGTTTCCGAAAGCCAAAACTGTCTCAAAACACAGACATTCATTGCCCCGGAACGCATATTTGCCATAATTAATTTCACATGTTGCAAAATATTCACAAAATTATTCTAATTATAAATAAACCCGCGTAGCTCACCCAAAAACTATGAGATTTGACATTTCGGAGACCTCACGCTACACTAGCGCCTCCAGTGGCGAATTCATTCGCGATAGCCCTCATTCAATTCAATGGTGTGTGTGAAGTTCGCAATCCGCACTGGGCCCGCGTCAGCACTAGGACGTATAGGCTGGTATGGTGATGATAACTGACGACAACAAAAAAGTGGGTCTAATTTACCTCATAGTGGTGTGCCAATCGCACATCCTGTAATGGACGAATCCAAGCAGAATAGTGACGAAAGGCTGGTTGGTTTTTCATTGAGGTTCGTTTTGAGTCTCTGACAATTTGCTTGACACGTTGTCTTTACTTCCTGTAGAAGTCATCGGAGCGTCTGCCAAATTAGGTCAGCTGGACAGTAACTGATTTCCAACTAGGCAACGGACCCGTTAAAGAAGCGTAATCAAGTTCTATATATAGGGAATTTTTAAAAAACTCTGTAAGCGCGATGTAGAACAGCAAAGTTGTTTTAGTTAGTGGCGAAATTTAGAACTAAAGCAAACTGATACTAAAGCTGCTGGTTTAATAAGATAGTGGCGCCGCTCTCCGCTGCAATAGTAATGTTTTACTAGGGTTGAGATGCAATATGAAGTGAGCGTTAAAGCGTTGGAATAGAGTAGTATTTCAAATAACTTGTTTAGCGAGCAAGGATTAAAAGGCAGCGGCTGTTCATTGATCTCTCGAACGCTGAACTAAATGATTGCTAAGATTTTTTACATTTAGGTTTTTGTTATTTTTTTGTAGCTCCATTATATATTTTTTTCGTGTGTATTATTAAGATAACTACGAAACAAGTAGTTATCTAATTAACCTTAATTACATTTGAAATTTACCACGAGCCTGTGAAGGAAAATATTGTGAGGAACCTGCACAAAACTGCGAAGCAATTCAATGGTGCGTGTGAAGTTCCCAATCCGCACTGGCCCGCGTGGCACTATGGCCCAAGCCCTCTTGTTCTGAGAGGAGACTGTGCCCAGCATGGGACGTATATAGGCTGGGATGATTAATTAATGTTATCTAAAAAAGTAGTTATTTAATAAACTTAATTACATTTGAAATTTACCACGAGCCACGAAGAAAAATATTGTGACGGAACCTGCACAAAACTGCGAAGCAATTCAATTCAATGGTGTGTGTGAAGTTCACAATCCGCACTGGGCCCGCGTCAGCACAACGGCCCAAGCCCTCTCATTTAGTGAGGAGCCTGTGCCCACCACTAGGACGGCTGGTATGATGATGATAACTGACGAACAAAAAAAGTGGGTCTAATTTGCCTCATAGTGGTGTTGCCAATCGCACATCCTGTAAATGGGACGATCCAAGTAGAATAGTGACGAAAAGGCTGGTTGGTTTTTCAATGAGGTTCGTTTTGAGTCTTTGACATTTGTTTGACATGTGTATTTTACTTCCTGTAAAGTCATCGGAGTGTCTGCCAAATTAAGTCAGCTGGACAGTAACTGATCCGACGAGGCAACGGACCCGACTAATAAGTGTAATCGAGTTGTATATATCGGGAATTTTTTTAAAACTCTGTAAGCGCGATGTAGAACAGCAAAGTTGTTTTAGTTAGTGGCAAAATTTGGAACTAAAGCAAACTGATACTAAAACTGCTGGTTTTAAAAGATAGTGGCGCCGCACTCCGCTGCAATGGTAATGATGTACAAGGGTTGCAATGCAATGTGAAGTGAGCGTTAAGCCATTGAATAGAGTAGCTATTTTGAAATTATTTAGTAGCGAGGTTAAAGGTAGGGTGTTGAGTTGATCTCTCGATCGTTGAACTAATGATCGGTAAAAAAAAAAGTTAATTTTGATTTTTTTGTAGCTCTTTTATTTTCTCTTGTATTATTATTTTTTAAGATTTATTGAATACATTAGTTGTAGCTTCATTTACTACATACCTAATAATATTTAATAACATAACTGTCCGGGAACAATGTAGT
>NC_133478.1:15354709-15365056 GCF_025370935.1 Choristoneura fumiferana
GCCGCTCACACTGAAAAGTAGTCGAATAAAATGGTACACCAATGGTACAATATTAGTGATTGATCCTGATAAACACCGAATAAAATGATATACGTCTTAACGCATAATAGTCAGTGATCTATTTCGACTAAGTTACTATTTCTTAAATATCTTTTCTTTTGACACATTTCTCGTGTATCACAGTAACATATTGAGATGTAATGAAAAATTAAGTTTACATAAAGCTAACTACCAAGTCTCTATGTTTATCATACAAGTCACAATTAAGCAAAACATGTTTTTGATTTTTCCTGAAAAATTTGGTTTTTGCAGTTATCTTTTTGTTCCCCGGGGCCGGCGATATCTGTAGATACTATGTAGCTTCAGGCGTTACTTTGCGGACGGCCATGTAAGTAAAATGGAAAATGGACATACTTGATTTACTTTTCCGCGAAGTAGTGCGGTGAAGCTAATACAAATAACCATGCCTGCGTTACAGCGGGGAAAACGAGCAGACGTGTCACCTGATAGAAAGCAATCGCCACCGCCCATGGACACTGTCGAAACGAGGGATGTCATAGGTGCGTTGCCGGCCCTTTGAGAGACTGATATGATAAGCTTGATTGTGTGTACTAAAAAAACTCAAAAGTAACCAAACCCTCAACAAAAACTACTATAAGTACCGCAAATACTAATAGTTCTCCGAGGAATTGTACAGTTAACTAAAAGTGATTCAGCAAAAAAAGCTTCTAATAAAAACGAAATTACTAGCAAAAACTTCTTTTAATATCCTCCTTAGCGTGGCATTTGCTGGTCACACTACACGAGCTAATCTTGGCTGTTACAATGTCGTGCCATTTTGATTTTACAACCCCATTTATGCTTACGTCCATTAATAACAGTGACCTGCGCAATAATGACTTCTCATTTATGTATACAGTATACAACTACGGTAATAAATCCTTGAATTACGCTGTTATGGACTGTAAGTAACTCGAATATCGACGTTTAGGTGCGCTTCTTTTACTCGGTTCTCAAGTTTAACATACGACACACTTACTATAGATTTAAATTCAAATCATCTTGTGGTTCAATGAACTTCAAATGGCTTCTCATTGGCTGAACGAATGAAAATTAAATGTTCTCTTTTTAAACCAAACCGAACCGGTTAGGACCACAGCCTTGAGTAAATTCAGTTATATTTAAATGAGACTTAACTTTTTAAATTATGCATGTCAGTGTGAAACCAACTTAAAGTTAATACTTTTTAAGGACTCGTCACACTTTCCGACATTCGCAACATTTATAGCAACACATCATACACATTTAAACTAAGTTAAAAACTGCGAGAACTAAAACAGAACACAGTATCTGTTTAAAAATCTTTCTAAATTCCTATATAAGAATTTACTCGTGTAATCAAAAGCTGAAGACAAGTATAGACACCTATAAATTTCACCGCAATTCATTGCAAAAAGCTTTAAAAGGTAAATTTCTCAAAATAATAAATTTGTGCACTGAAGAAAATAGAGCTTATTTTAAACAACACTGAAATAAGCGAGACTTGTAAGGTTATCAAATAAATACTGTTTCCTTTCTGTTTTGTTATTAATTAATTAATACGGTTTTTATTTAATTTAAATGTGTATTTTGTTGTAGTTAAAAAACTACTATTAATGGCTCCCTTCAATCTATATCATAAAACATGATTTTATTGTCATAATTAGGTATTCGACCTGTTTGATTTCCGGTTAAGCCAGAAATAAAACGGTTTAAAATAATTCACTTTCATTTTCACCGCTCGTATTGCCCCAAACATTTTATGCTGTGTAGGACCGATTTAAAATTGTATGAGCATTCCAAACCCAATTACCGAAAAACTGTTGGCGGCCCGCGTGCCGGAATAACGGCATTATTCATTGAACGTCAAAATTCTCCTGCCATTTTAATATTGCAGAGCTTTGACTGTCGTAAGAACAGCGGAAGCTTTTGATTAAAAAAACGTCTTTCATTTTTTTAGGTGGCGGGACGACTGGGACGCATTCAGAAACGACTGGCAAAACCTAGCTGCCGGCAAAGTTGGCAATCCGAGGGAGAGGCCTTGTCCAGCAGTGGGACATAGAAAATGGCTAATATTTTTTTTTTATTGGTTCTGATCTTCTGATAATACTCTAACCATTATGTATTATCTGTGCATGGTGCATAAGTATACGAAACGATGTTTGAAAACTTTCACGATTATTGAACATTTCTAAACCGATTTACTTTATACTATTATTGCATTGTAACTATAAGTAGGTTCCTAACCGAATACATTTTTTTTGCGAATACTGAATACTGTTTAAAAAAATGTTGAGTTTGTTGCCGTGTTCTTTTAAGCAGAAGTTTTTTCGAACGGTGTTAGATTTTATTGACATTCATAAGCGCATGTGATGGCATAAATTTAATAAATACTAACTTTGCCAAATTTTACGATACTCGTAGAATCATTTGAATTCGATTCGATCGAATTGAGTTCGATTGTAAAATATTTTAATTTTATGTTAACGCTGGTTGTCTGATCTGAAGAGTCCAAAGAACTAAAAAAAAAATGTAAAATCAGGGCGGTTTTTGGAAAAAATGTTGAAGCCAAACTAAGCTGTACTTTATTGTAGGGAATCCATTTTCTGCGCCGTCGCCTGCGACGCCGACTTGTCTAACTAAAAACTTGGCCAAGTATACTCAGTCTGAGTTGCTTTTCATCCACTTTCCTGCTTGTCTTGCAACGTCAAAAGTTAGTAAACTGCGATCATCAGCTGACTATTCCTGAGTTGATTAAAAGTGACACATAATGCCATACATATTTAACTAGCTTCTACTGCGACTTTGTTCGCGTAGAATGAGATATTTGCTAAGGTTTCATCTGATATACTGTTGGTACGAGGTTCGTTTTGGAAGACGAGCGAGTTTATTAGGTATACTAGTATCATAAACTATACTTAACACGTGGCTTTGCTCGCGAGAATCGTTTTTAGGGTTCCGGAGCCAAAATGGCAAAAACGGAACCATTATAGTTTCGCCATGTCTCTCTGTCTGTCTGTCCGTCCGTCCGCGGCTTCGCTCAGGGACTATCAATGCTAGAAAACTATATTTTTTCTCGGATATCTATGTAAACTATGCCAACAAAATGCTACAATAAAAAACTAAAAAAAAAAGACGTAAGTGGGCGTGATTTTTTTTTTCTCATCCAACCCTATAGTGTGGGGTATCGTTGGATAGGCCTTTAAAATCATTAGGAGGGTTGCTAAGACGATTTTTCGATTTATTAATTTTTTTGTGAAATATTCTATTTCAAAGTGCAAATTTTCACGCCCCCCCCCCCTCTAAAATCTAAACCGGTGGGTGGAAAAATTTAAAAAATTCAGGATGGTAGTAAGTATTTCAAACTTTCAAGGAAAACTATAACGGCTAAGTTTGCTTGAGAATTATTAGTAGTTTTACTCTTAAATAGCAGCCTAAGGTAAACTTGGAAATCCTTAGAAAAATATTAGTTATTTTTTTCGTAATGACTACGGAACAACACGCGTGGGCGTGTCCGACACGCTCTTGGCCGGTTTTTTTGTATTTGTGTTCCATTGAATTTGAATTCTGGGATATTGTTAAATTTCCAAAAAAAATATCTTGATCTTTATTGCAGTTGCAGAAAAACACCGCGACATACCTATAACCAAATTATTATTATTCTTATTATTTTCAAGAAACAACCGCCGAAACAAAACAAAACAAACGAACGTCAACCACTCCGTCAAGAATGTAGCGTAGAAGAAGAGTACTCTACTCCAAACGCCTCTATCGGTTTACCTTCTCTGCACTCATATCTTTCGACCTCCAACTTAAATCTATTTCTACAGTAATATCCATTAATTTCGCGACATTCGTGCTACTACCACCTTAAAATTGCATCATTCGGTAATAATTTAAATAAATCTCCGCTGGTCGACACGGTAGCAAAATTACTTACAGGCCAGTGATAAGGCATGTACACGAAAACTATTAGGTAGCGACCAGAATTATACGACGAAATTGTAGCGGTCCTTGACCGACTTGAAATTTTAACTCGACTGTAAGAACTTAATTGACACGAAAAAACGGTAAAACAGTAAATAATGGCTTACATTTTGAAGTTAATTCAAGTAATTAAAGCATTGGTGGGTCCTGCGGTTGGAAAAGGGATATTAAACGTCCTTCCAAAATTTAAAAATATATTTGTCCGCGTTCTCAATTTAAGAAATTATAAGTTATCCGATCGCATTATGAAGTATTCCGTACGCATAACTAATAGTAATAGGTAATAATGGCAAGAGTAATAGAAATTTCACTGCAGATAAAATCATAAGACGCGATTGTGTAGCAAAAAAGTATTATTTGATTTTTTTGCGTTATGTTTTTTTATAGTTATCTATAAACTATGATCGGAATGAAGAAGTTTTGGTCATAATTTCACATTAAAAGGCTGTCTTATCCGTTGCTAACTTTATAATAATCTATTTGATACCTTTAAACGAGCAATTCTTGTTTATAAATATATTTTATATACAAGATTTTAGAAACGGCTCCAACGTTTTCGATGAAATTTGGTAAGTAGGGATTTTCAGGGATGAAAAATAGATCTAGCTTGGATCGAGTTTTAGTCCGAGCGAAGCTTGGTCACCCAGGTACTTTACTTTGTATTAAGTACTTGGTGATCCACTAAATACAAGTAGAAGCCATTTAAAACACACGAAGACTGTTAAAATATTAATGATTTGGTAACAAATTAGCTTCTTAAAAAATTCCCAGCCCCCGTAATTACGCAAGTATCTAATTACTGAGCTCTGTAATTATTACTAATAACTCTACATGCGAGTATCGCTTCGTCTTATAATTATCTACCAAACGAATTAAATCACAATATCGTGTTCAAGACAGCGGTTTGCGTTGTCGATGCGAGCGAATACTTAGCTATATATGGAAATATGATCATGCCTTGTTAAATGATGTACTTACAATATTAGGATTACTAATTTATATCTAGGCTCGTAAGGTTTTACTATTTTACGCTGTTAAAATTGACAATGTAGATGACAACAAAAAATTTAATTCAAGACATAAACAATAGGTAAAGTAACAAAATACACAATAAAGGGAGAGATACAAAGTATACAACTATTGAACCAAGATCCTATGACAGCCACACCTTCGTCATAGTACAAAGGCTGAAAGTTTTTTTTTATTTATACATTATAATAGTTCTAACGCAGGCAAGAACGTTTCGCAACTAAGAAACTACCGGTATTTTTTTGTTTTTATTCGACTGGATGGCAAACGAGCAAGTGAGTCACCTGATGGTAAGAGATCACCACCGCCCATAGACACGTGCAACACCAGGGGGATTTCATATGCGTTGCCAACCTAGAGGCCTAAGATGGGATACCTCAAGTGCCAGTAATTTCACAGGCTGTCTTATTATTCACGCCGAAACACAACAGTGCAAGCACTGCTGCTATGTATGCTACCGGTATGTACGAGTATATTAATGTATCAGGATTAATATCGACCTAGTTTGGCTAATTAATGGGAAAGCTTGTGTTTTAGTTTTATAAATAGTCATAGGCAACCGAACCGAGTTTCATTCGGGCTAAAACTATAAAACACAAGCTTTCCCAAACAATTGCCGAACTAGACCGATTATTTGCTTTTTGAAACCCCCAGATAGCAAATTTCAGTTAGACCAGTTGACCAGTTAGACCAGTTATATTTCGCATACAAAAACTGTCATTTGATTGCAACCGCCATCGTCAGAAACGTTAGGCAATACAGCCTCTGGTGTGTTATTGTACACCAAACTTGTAATCGCAATCTCTTTCATCGCTCCTTTCTGTCACATGGTATAATAACGAGGGTACAAAGAGATGGTAAATGCGATCACAAAAGTATTAAAGTACAGCCATGTCAGAGAATACCTTTCTGTTCTTACTTACCCTAGTTACAATGAGTTAGTAGTAATTATAGAATTTACTAAGATGCTAGTGGATGTCACTGGGGACCGAAGAGCTGGCAGCTTCCTTGTACAAAGAATAAGCTTAGCTATTCAAAGAACGTTGTCAGCACCTTCGGAATCATGCGCAAAGGGACTAGTTTTATGATTAGTTTTTTGGAGTCTTTTTTGTATTTTTTATTTCAACTCCAAATTTGTTACTTTTACGGGTATCCCGTGACACCAATCATAATTTGATTGCTTAGTAGCGACATCTCTTGCCTGGGTGAGCGGCTAGTTCCGACAGAGTGTGACGTCTGTCGACGAAACATAGATGTCGCTAGTGCTGCTGTTTAGGTAGCACAGTAGAAATAAGCAACCTGAGATACCAAAAAACAAATCATAGGAAAAAATCGTGTCTAGATTCCTGTCCAGCAGTGGTGTAGGGTTAAAGGACGCAGCACGTATTGCTGAGGACCTGGGTTCGATTCTAGTACTGGTCTGTTTTTCTGGTTTTTCTGCGCATCCATGTCTCAGTTTGTATTTTCGATATGTGACTAGTTTTGTTGTATTTTAGTTATAACATAGGTATTTTTACTTTGACCCATTTTTATGTTATCTTTAGGAAATTAATAACATTATGATTGGTTTTTTTGGCATCTTTTTGTATTTTTTATTTCAACTCCAAATTTGTTACTTTTAAGTACGGAAAAGTAACAAATTTGGAGTTGAAATAAAAAATACAAAAAGACTCAAAACCAATCATAATATGATTGCTTAGTAGCGATATCTCGTCTGCGTGAGCGGTTGGTTCCGAAAGTGTGACGTCTGTCGACACCACATAGATGTCGCTAGTACTGCTGCTTAAGAAGCAAAGTAGAAATAAGCAACCTGAGGTATGTATGCATAGGAAAAATTCGTGTCTAGATTCCTGTCCAGCAGTGGTGTAGGGGTTAAAGCACGCAGTAATGAAAGCTGAGGACCTGGGTTCGATTCCCAGTGCTGGTCTCTTTTCTTGGTTTTTCTGTGCATCCATGTCTCAGTTTGTATTTTCGATATTAATAACATTGTTTTTTTCCAATATTTTTAGTTTTTATTGTATTTATTGTCACTCAATTTATATGCACGCCACAGCGGGCAAGGTATGTATTTAACATTGGCAGACTTTAATAGTTTAGAGGGAATACATACAGTGTGACTAATAATTAAACGAGAAAAAAAGTATAAAACCACAGTTGCTTCACCTGTGTCCGATTTTAGAATGTAATAATAAAGTTACAAGTTGATAAGACCATTCACTTACATACCGGGGTGAACATTCGTTCACTCAATCACCCATTCGTTCAGGCGGCAACGTTCAACGCGCCTGTTAGCATCCGTTCAGAATAATTTATCAGGAGCCAATTTAATTATGGAACTTGTGAACATAAGAGGTTCTCAGAGTGCGTTCAAGTACCGACAAATTAAATACATCGTGCATTACACAAACGTGAACGTTATTGAAATTGCCCTAGTAATGAATAAACAGATGTTGGTGAAAGTTTTATGAAGCTTTGTGGCTTATAATGTGAACAGGAAGTTTTAGGTGTTTGTTTTTGCTATAGGAATTTCATAATGCCATGTTCGATTTTTAGAACGCTTATATAATTTCACTTGTTAAAAATATGGCTTGTTAACTCAAGTGGGACTGGGCAGGACATGTCTGCCGGATGCATCCGGATCGTTGGGCCAAAATCACCACTGGAGCAGAGGTAGGCCTAAAAGAAGGTGGCGGGACGATTTAGAGCGATTCCAGCCGGACTGGCCACATTTTGCCGAAGCTAGAGACGAGTGGAAGGAGAAAGGGGAGGCCTTTGCCCAGCAGTGGGACACTATATAGGCTATTAAAAAAATATATGGCATCAAAATCGGTCTTCGCGTTTGAGAACTACGACAGGGTGACACTATTTACCGGCCGTAGAATACCGACATGGACATATTGCACTGGCCGTGGTCAGGAGTAGACTTAAGTGTAGTCTTTTTGAAAGACTCGCGCTGCGCAAACGTGATACACTCCACAATTTAGTATCTGCTCCTTCAGTCTACTCGTGACCATGGCCACTACAATATAGCTGAAACGTCGAGGTAATCATTACTCGTTTTGTTAAGCGTGATAAGTCCTGGGTGCTGTAATAGCTATGAGTATAGTTAGAACATGAACACGAGTGTTTGAGAAGGGCTGCAGTACGGGAGGAATGGCGACGGATTGTAAAGCTTGCCACCACCCCTGATGTGACGACCACGACCACTCTGCCAAGAGTGTGACGACCAAGAAAAAGAAGAAGATAGAACATGCTATATGTTGCGAAAAGGGCTTCATATCGACACCTCCTACGTATACTGGTACAAGTGCATAATCATAAATTACAGGAGAGCTGTTCAAAGGTTCCAAAACTTGTAACTTTCTCATTTGATGATATAACTTTTCAAAATTTTGCATTGGTTCCAAAGAAAATATTTGCTTTCTACCTGTATTCATGGAATTTTGAAATTTCTTATAGTTTTTGAGAAAATTGCAGATACACTACTATACGCGTATTTTACATCTTGTAGTTGTGCGGTATACTGAGCTAATTACCACTTGCTCCAGTATACGGCGTAATGCGTAGATTACTGATCTAACGATATTTTATATTGTATATGAATTTTTAGATGAAATACTTATATGGCTTGCAATGAACAATAAAACAGATGCTCTTTTACCTTCATCTATTGATTTATAAACGTTTTTATCACTTGCATCAATATACGCTAACATTAGCATGCCACTTGTACCAATATACCGCTAGTAATGTTTAAACGTGCTATACAAAATACAGAAATATACCTTTATAAAAACCTCACTTGAAATATAAATGGTTTTATTAAGAAAAGTAATTGTATTAAGTGCTTTAAATTAATGGAAGCACATTCAATGGATTCGTATTCCTGTTCAAATGTGTACTCGTATTTTATTGTGAAAGGTTCCTCATGTGATACATATATCGCATCGCACCCATTTGTATCCACATAACGGTTTAGCTTTTTGTGCCTCTTCAGGGTTCCGTACCCAAAGGGTATAAACGGAAACCCTACTTCTATATACTATTTCGCTGTCCGTCCGTCTGTCACCAGGCTGTATCTCATGAACCATGACAGTTAGACAGTTGAAATTTTCACAGATTATGTATAACTGTAGTCGATATATATATATATAACAAAAATAGAACAGAATAAATATTTAAGGGGGCCCCCATACAACAAATGTATTTTTTTTGCCATTTTTTTGCTAATCCTAATGAAGTTGTATAGATGGTATGAACTCTTCGTGCGCGAGTCTGATTAACACTTTGCTTAAGCCAAGCTTTGACATGAAATATTGAGTCAAAGTCAAAATATTTTATTCAATTTAGATTGTAACAAGCACTTATGAATGTCAAAAAAATCTACCACCGGTTCGAAAAAACCTCTGTTGAGAAGAGTCTGGCAATAAACCTAGGTATATTTTGTAAACAGATTTACAATCATATTTTAGTGATATCTATACATCACAAGTATTTAGCACAACTACATATTTAAAACAGTTCTCAATTCGCTATTTGGAGTAAGCACTCGCCAATGCGGATCGGAATTATTTCCAAATTTCCCTATCCATGATGATATAATCATTAATTTTAATAATACGCCTTATATATTAATGTCTTCTTGACAATAGATTTAAATTTTGTGTCTGTTTCTGAGTCTTGGGAAACTTCTATAACTTCATACGGTTTACCCGTTTTCGCCATATTCATAGCCAGATACCATTTCTTAGGTGTGTATAAAAAATGTGTATAGGGGGTTATTAAAAACCTGTCCTATACTTTAAACCACATTAGGGCTACTAATTACTAATATGATCCAAGTAGAAAAATACTGTGATTCGAAAAAAAAAGTTTTGCATGGAAGTGGAGTCGCAAGAAGACTTTCTAATTTCGATGTTTCCCACTTATATCGTATTAGTAATCAGTAGCCCAATATGGGTTACAGTATAGTACAGGATTTTTTTTTATCAACCTGTAGGCATATTGAAATTTACTGTTCTCATTTAATTAAAGCATGCACGCCTTCGCCTTCTTTTGGGGATGCTCAACTACCAGAATGCAATGTAATACTGCAATGTTATATTTATAGCACGCGTACATGTAGGTATAGCCGAGGAACTGAATCACGTACTGGTACTGGGGTGGAACCGTTGTACTACCAATGTTATGTTGACATCCATACATTTGCCAAAGAAATCATAGCGAAATAGATCACGAAAAGTTTCACATTGGATTTAGTTTCCATGACTGTCTATGAGAAATACGGCAATT
>NC_133478.1:15365156-15372299 GCF_025370935.1 Choristoneura fumiferana
TATATGGCGTACAATTATATTTATAACCGACTTCAAAAAAAGGAGGAGGTTTATCTATTCGGTTGTATTTTTAGAGCCAGCAGGAGTGGACCTATAGTCGTCTACCTCACCTACATACTATAATATATTGGGCTTCAATAACTCCTGCTGACCTCACCGACTTTAGACTGGTATAAAAATTTTTTCATGGTTTCTGGTAATCTGTTCAATTTTTAATTATATATTTTTTTATTCTTATAAAACTGATTATACAGCACAGGTATCTACAAAATCCAAAGTAGGTATACTTAGTAATAGTACGCTCAACATAATAATATAATATGAGTGTCAGAATTTTCCAAATAGAACGCCTGAAAACTAAGCCGCTTGGGGGACCCGTAGCAAAACCTTTTTATAGAAAGTTTTTATGAAGTAAGTATTTAAGAAGATTTACACCACGCCGAAACTAATTTTGTACTTTTTATATAGATTCATTTTCTATTTATTTATTAGTAATTTTATAAACTTAGGCAAGCTTTTAAGGATTTAGGGCTATGAATAGTGTTCTACGTACCTCAAACTAAGCGTTTCTGTATTGTTTACTAGGTACCAATTAGATTTTGCCTGCTTTCTCGGCTTGATTGTCGCTAAGCCGTACAATAGAAGCCATAGGAGTAAAATCCTTTGTGCGTAATCTATAGCTACCGTTAGGTAGCTCATCATATATCTATATAGATATTCACGTACAGTATAGGTATACCTGCCTAGAAAAATATAAGGTTTATTCCTATAAAGGTTTATGTCTTGTATTTGTTCTATGTTTGTTTTTATGGCGTTAAATAATAGTAGATTGTACAACAAGAGCATAAAACGAGCCATTTTACCCGAGGTGTTCATATAGCCACCCGAGCCGGTACGGCGAGGATGGATAAACACGTCGAGGGGAAAATGGGTTTTACACTCCGCTTTTCACTTCGATGGCGAGGAAATGAAATAGCAACAGTGGAAACAATGATTCACTTTCTATGTACCTTTTATTTTTATGCATTATTTTAATAATTCCATTATTTAAATTTTATTGATTTGATTGATTTTTAGTTTTATATAAATTAAAAAATATTTAAAAAACATATAGAAACTTTTTGGTTTGTGGCTGTTGACACCTGATTACCTTGGTCTTGAGTTGGTATTAGACGAAGATTTTATTTTATGCAATAGAGCATAAAAAGTCATTTTATGTCGCCTAGATATAGCAAAAACACGAACTTTACGAGCATGAGAAGTGAAAATGTATTTTCTTTCTTTCATTCTTTCTTTCTTAGAAAATTTTAGTTTAGTTTATTTATTCATTTAATGTGTATAAGATTACACTATAATTTACATAAATGTCAGTTACGAGTTGCTACATGATTTCAAAACTTTAAAGAAACTGTAAGACAGCAAGACTTCTTTTTATGGCTTGATGCTTGGCTTGCTATACTGGTAGGTACTTGGTATAAATCTGGATTAATATTTGTGTAAATAGGGTGAATTTATTAATTTGTAAATTCGTTAACTGAGTAAGGTAAGGGATCCTGTAATTTATTGCCTTTGCCGCGTTTCAGTTCAGGAGATATTTTTTAGTTTTAAACTTTAGAATACTTAATAGATACGTAATAGAGTATTATTAAATTTTAGACACTTAATACTCAACTGCATGTAGTAAGTTCCTAAATATGTTCTTATTGTAGCAATTTTTAGGGTACCGTAGCCAAAATGGCCAAAACGGAACCCATATAACCCTTAAGGAAATCTTAAAACCAAGGAACCCTTAAGAGTCGCCAGTACGCTCGCCGCTGATCGTATTTTCATACAAAACTAGTTTCGTTCTAATTTACAAACAACACACTGAAACAAAAATAAAACTTTGCGACTATAATGGGAGCAGCTATTTTGATGCTATAATTAGTTTTGGTTCATATTCAATGCAACAAATAAAATCACATTAATTTTAAGTTTTGTATGAGAAATGGAAATTCGTTATTTTTTTTCCCATTACATTTTATTTTAACCAAACCTAACTATGCGCATCGTAATGCCTGCCCCATTATAGTTGCAAAGTTGCGTTTTGATCTGTAGTGCTGCTTGTAAATTAGAACGAAACTACGTTTATATGGGGACGCGAGCGTTGAACATATTTTTTTTTGTCTGGACATAATATATATGTCTGCTCTCAAATTGAGATAGGATCAGCTTGCAGGTATTTCACATACAAGTAAATTTCACATAAAACATGGAACCGAAAAGCTCATGGGAAATTTGAAATGTAATTTCGCACATAAATTCGAATTCTTGAGACAACTACAACACTTCCAGCCTAAGTAGGTAGATACAGTGATCAGTAGATAATTTAACACGGGCGATTAGCTTTTAGAGCTCTATGAAATAGAATTATAAATAGAAATAGAAGTATTTATTCGCACTTCGCAAATTAAATTAAACAGAAAAAAAACAAGTATTAAGTACAACACTAGACTCAATTTTGTAAAGATCAACACCTTACTTATGAACGTTTGCTGCTGGTTTTAGTTTTACCTACAACAATGGATGGCTAGTAAATAAATATACGGGGAATCTCAGCGACGCAAGACTCGCGTCCCATTCTGGCCGGCACGCTGTATGCGCATCTGAGCCAAGTTTGAGTTACGGCGCGCGCTGGAAGCAAAGCTTTTCACCTAAATGGAAATTTATATCGCGGCTCAGGATGCTTAGGTATTGAATTTATATCACCCTATATATTGAGGATATTTAAATATATGGATTTATATAAAATATGGTTACTATATACAATATCAGTACGGATAAGAGTACTTTCAATTATAGGTTTATAAAGCTACAGGAGTAGGTACTTAGGTATGGTTGACGTCTCTGATGGTGGACAGTGTGTCATTTTTGGACCATGAATGAAAATACCACTTGAAAACCTATCTTGGTTATTAAAATTGTTTCATTATTTGTAGCAACTCTATCTAATGATGGCGAAGGCGCAAGCCTTACGCGTGAGAATAAGATAAGTAGAACTTCGTTCGCTAGACGGACGTTTTAACATTGATTCCATTAGGTTGGAGATCGCAGTTCTTTTTGAAACCATTCCGTTCAACTTTTAAGCCGAGCTTAGACTTGCAAGAAAAATCGTGCAAGTCGCATTACATTGCGGCGCTCGATTGACCACTACAAACTCGTTGGCTTTACGGCCTCGCAATGTAGTGCAACTTGCACGATTTTTCTAGCAAGTCTAAACTCGGCTTTATATGTATGTAGAATATTTATGCTTCTAACAGACACCTGACGTCTATTCAGAGCGGTCCAGTTTCTTTGGATTATTATATGCGATACTATGTACACTTTGTTGCTATCAAAGGCAGCGATTAATATTGAATGGGGATCGAAGGCCGAAGGGTCTTATTGAACGATCTCGTATCTTTCTTTAGTACATGAGTTACATAATACCTACCCAGTGGAAGTAAATAGGTATTCCTGTCAACGGGCTTTACATATGTAAAAATGGATCTAGTTACGCAAAAGATGATGAACATTTTTCTATCTGATGGATATACATAATTTGGTTTCTTAATCATTTAAATACTTTTTACATATATTTTCTTATCATATTGGGACACCGCGTTTTTTTTATTTATTTCCGATAACTATGACTGATGGCGCAGTTCATTAATAGAAATACCTGTTAGGTAATTATCTTAATGACCAAGTTAAAAAAAGGCACAATTATGTTCTTTGAGCATAATATTAGTATCTCATTGAAAGCATTTGCTTTGACGAATGTTCCAAATTTAGGACGTTGGGCTTTACTAGGTTAAAAGTCAGATCAAGTTAAAAAAAATTGGCACAATTATGTTCTTTGCGCATAATATTAGTATCTCACTGAAATCATTAGCTTTGACGAATGTTTTAGATTTAGGACGTTGGGCCTTACGAGGTTAAAAGTCAGTAAGAATTTCAAAGCCTATTTATGTAAAAAAACAATCATACCTATTGTACTTTTAATTTTTTCTGTAAAAACTTAAAAAAAAATTGGTAGATCATTAACTTGAGCGACTCTACGTCAGTAATATGTAAAAGTACTAAGATGCCTAAAATATTTTGCATTTTTTTAATTAAGCGATAATTTAAGCGAGCTCAAGCTATTTCACAAGTATTAATCATGCTTTTGTTTATAGAATGAAAGTGAAGTCCGGACTGCGTCTGATCAGCGTGAACGCCGCGAACTCCCGGTGGGCGGTGACGGCGGAGGTGAAGCCGCGGACGGCCACAGTCACCGCCACGAGACTCGACCAACCCCTCAACGACGACAGCGGGCCGGCGTGAGTCTATTATATATTTTTCACACCTCTCCTTCGGGAAAGTAACTTTTCCTCCCTGACGAGAGGGAGCTAAGTGCAACTTTTCTGTTCAAGGCTAAGTGTTTTATTGTAAATGCCATTTTTTGAAGTTGATAATTGTAAAGCCATTTTCTATGCTGGTTGTTCTTTAATAATACTTATTTCGATATTTTTTTTCAAGTTTCTTAATGCTCGGTGTGAAAAGTTGTATGAGCCACTCGGGAGCAAAATTTTTTTCATCTTGGGCGTTAACACTTGAATCCCTCATTACGCTCAGGATTCTACTGTAGAATCCTTCTCTACATTCTGGATTCAATGTACGCCCTCGCCGTAAATATACCATTTTGCTCCCTTGTGACACAAATAACTATACTTTAACTTTAGAATAAAGCGGTACTTACATTTGAGTTTAAAAGAATCCATAGAGTTGCTTTTTCTCGCTTTCGTCGCAGTTCGAGCCTTTAACTAGCCAGCAGCAAGCATTTTGTGATTAGGAAAACAAAAGACGTCCTTTGTGATGAAACTCATTTTACTTTCATTAGTTTCAACGAATAAAATAGTAGTTGTTTGCAACTAGTAGCTTTTCATTTCGGTGTAAAATAATGAACACTGTATAGTAAGAGTCAAACCATCTCTTACATTCGCGGTGATTCATAAAACATAAGTACAACGAATACCTCTGCAAAGTACCGCATTATAATCCTTAATGTGTATCTAAAAATATCAAATAGAGTTAATTTTAGCAGCAATCGCAATTCTATTCGCTCAATTACGACAACGCACGCTTCACGAGTTTTGCGGCTTACCAGTAAAAGCTATGTTAATCACAAGAATCAGAACAAATATTCTCATGAACGGCGGGGTTTTCTTGGAATGCCATTGGAATCTCATTTCACTCCGGCCGCTCAGTGCACCTCACTAAACCACAGTCCGCTGCCGACTGGGCCACTACAGGACGGATTTAAAGGATCCAATTCCATTTCTATTTTCTCAACCCTCGCTTTCGAGCTTTTCACGATCCTATTATGAATAAAATAGGTCAACTGCGCTGACAAACCTAATAGACGTCTCAAGAATAGTCTCGGAGCAAAACCACTGAATTATAGTTCCTGCAATTCATGCATGAAAGTGAAGTACTGAGTTATGATTTACTATTATGCGGTAAGTTAGGAAAATTAGAATTAAATGACCTAGTTACGTTACAGTGCCTTTAGTTATACTGATGAACTTACCACTAATAAGTTAACTGGTCACTAGCTTATAAAAGTGTCAATATATCAAAGCTTGTCCCAAAAACATAAGCAATTAAGCTATAAAATCTATTTCAAATAAAAGACATCCAAATTTACACGAAAAATTTACGTTCTCCTAATTTATTACTTGCATTTGTTTAACGAGTTTCGTGCAAAATGTTAACATTTATTTCTTGTTACAGTGGGTATTTCGCAATAAAATAAAGCCGCGTTCTCATTTCCCCGGTAGGATTTGTTCACAATTTCGCTCACGACTAGGTATGTAAGGTTGCATTCGCGGAGCTATAAATCGGGCGGGCGGTTGGCGCCTTGTGCCGCTTAATGAAACTCGACGTCACGACTTTTCAACTTATTATTGCTTGTAATCTTGCTTTCTGCAAGAAAGCTCGCGCTAGAGAAGACAAAAGTACGTGAAAGTTTTTACGAGTTTTACGACTTCATGTCAAGTTGCAGTAGATACGATACGCGTACGCTAGGAGAGTTATAAACAAGTAACGCGAGCTCTGTGTTAATGAGAGATGTGATGCGTGATAGCTCTACATAAAAGCCATTAATTTTGAACAGAAACCCAGAAGATTTGAGCGGTCCCGCGGGTCCCGGTTGGGAAGAGGTGCTGACGTGGCTGGTGGAAGTTGGTGCTGAAGGCGAGGGTGACGCCGAGGGTTCAGAAGGGGAGTCTGGCCGCGGGACGGCGAGGCTCAACTGGTCGGCCAAGCTCTCCGCGTCGCCAGCTCCCACCACTAGCAGCGAGGAACCACCGCACGAACACCGAGTCATCACCAGACTCGATATTGAGAAGGATGACATACAAGCTGTTTTGCCTATTTCTAAGGTATGTTGAAAACCGTCGTTCATCAGCTATCAGAAAAATGCGATTTTAGTGTACAAAGTTTTTTTTTTTAATTACCTATTTAAGGCTGAAATGTGGGTTCTTAATAAAAAGTAGTTAAAAATAAATTAACTAACTCGAAAACCACTCAACTTTACCTTTAGGCCTTAGTTAACTGGACCAAATCATTTTTAAATTTCTTTGTTGCAAAGTAGCTCAGTAAAATCCTTAAAGGAATCGACCGAATTATCAATCACCCAGCTTATTCACGTTAAATATATGTTCAACAAAATTAATAAGGATTTTTCAAAGTAGGTTGATCAGATATCTATTAGATGACTACTCGTATAAAGGCTGCATAACAGGTTGTTCACTGTTTCAAACGTTCTTGCGCTTATCATTCAGTTAAATAGGTAGCTGCATAAGTATTAAGTAATTGAAAATATCTTATTAAAATAATGAAAACGTGGGGCAATGTCATATTCGTTAGGGTCAAGTGTCCCAAATTAGCAATTTATCGAGACGTCCGCTACGGGTCGTAAATTGGCCGCAACGTATTTTCTTCGTAATTAATGAAACGAAGGGAGCTCCTTTTATTGCTATAACGACATCTTTATCGAGTTTCATGGGCTTTTACCGAGTCCTTGCCAGCGGCGCTGTCGTGCTATTATCTGTGAAATGGCCGAAAAAATATAATAAGTTA
>NC_133478.1:15375261-15418298 GCF_025370935.1 Choristoneura fumiferana
TTTGCTTTCTAATGCCATGGCAACCGCATATCGATGGTGGAAGTCTCAATTGACGTAAGGGAAAAATGCTACTTTTTCAGGAGAGCGAAAAGAAGTTTTTGGTAATTTTCAAACCCTCACAGCATTGTTAATGTTTAACTTAGCAGGACGTTATAATTACGTAAAATTTGAATTTTCTTGCTTTTCAACGTGAAACTATAGACATTTTCGTAAAAAGCTTAATAAGAAAATTAGCTGTCCTTACGCCCGTGACATACGGGTGTCATAGCCCTTACACTCATAAACCGTAAAAATAAATAATGTAGTAACCGATTTTTGGTCTTATAGGACATTATATATTTTATTTACTACATATTTGGACGTAAGTTCCAGTAGTAAAATTAAAAAAAATAGTGAATTAACTCAAGAACCACTTTAATTATTTAAAATAACGCGCAAAAGCCATATTTTTTTGCACGTCCCCTTAAAAAATATGTAATTTGTAACATTTTCTTAAGTTTTAGTTTTAGTTTTTGCGAGGCATATTAGGACACCCAAGGATGTCTTCCCCAAACACGGGTTGTTATAGGGTTGATTGTAGTTGTGGTAGTTCCTATATCGGACAGACGAAAAGAACAATAGCTGAGAGGGTCAAGGAACACATTGCAGCTGTTAAAAATCGCCAGGTAAACAAGTCAGCCATAGCCGAGCATTTGTTGGAGTCAGGGCCAAACCACTGGATTGAGCTTCACAATCCCAAAATTCTGTCCACGGAACGTCATTTTTACTCAAGAATGGTACGTGTAGCGGTTGAAATAAAAAAGCATAAGAATTTCAACCGGGACGATGGGTATAAGCTTTCATCTTCGTGGAATCCTGTTATTAATAAGTGTCGGCGTCGGGATGAATGTTCGGAGGGACGATCGGACGTTGTTAGTGTTGTGTGTCGGTGTGATAGGGTGACTAATAAAAGTGACCAAGTGCGGGTAGTTCGTGATACGAGTGCCGGCACTATTAGTGATCAAGTGCGGGTAGTTCGAAGAACTCGCGCTGCTAGGCAGACTTGACACCCCACACTTCAGTCTACTCGTGACCACGGCAACTGTAACGTTGCCGAAACGTCGAGGTAAATATTACTTGTGTAATAATAGCGTGATAAGTCCCGTTTGTGGTATTTTGACTATGAGCGCGAGTCCTTCGAACTACCCGCACTTGATCACTAATAGTACCAGCACTCGTATCACTAACTACCCGCACTTGGTGATTTTTATTTGTCACCCATCACACCGACTCACAACACTCATCCCGACGTCGACACTTATTAATAACAGGATTCCACAAAGATGAAAGCTTATATCCATTTTTATGCTTTTTTATTTCAACTGCTTCACGTACCATTCTTTGAGTAGAAATGACGTTCCGGACAGAATTTTGGATTGTGAAGCTCAATCCAGTGGTTTGGTCCTGACTCCAACAAATGCTCGGCTATGGCTGACTTGTTTTGTTATAGCTGAGAGGGTCAAAGAAGATATTGCAGCTGTTAAAAATCGCCAAGTAAATAATTTATCCGGAAAATAGCATAGTTCCGGCAGGATAGCGATAAACGAACTGATGATGTTGTTGATGACGATGATGATGAACTGATTTTCACTACCACCACTGGCGTACTAACGCTGCTTGCTTGCATTATTGCTTACATGCTTGCTTGCTTGCTTGCATGCTTGCTTGCATGTTTGATTGCATGCTTGCTTGCACTATTTCTTGCACATTTGGGAGTTTCTTGCTTGATTTTGTTTGCATGCGTGCTTGCCTTCTGGCTTCACGCTTGCTTGCATGCATGCTTGCACTATTTATGCTTCCTCCAACACACTGCTTGCAGCTGTGAGGGAGTGGGACGCCAGCCCGCTTCATGAGCGCTGAGGAGATACCATAGACCGGTCATCGCGGGATCGGGTAGCGCCGATGATTTCATCTAACCCAGGCCGATAAAATTGCATGTTTGTTGATTTGATTGACAAAATTACATGCTCACTTGCAAGCTTGCTTAGGTGGTTGCTTACATGCTTGCTTGCTTGCTTGCATGCTTGCTTGCATGCTTTCTTGCATGCTTGCTTGCACTATTTCTGCACATTTGGGAGTATGCTTGCTTGAGTTGTTGTTTCAATCACTACAAGTTCTAAAAACCATCTGTTTGATGCCTCCTACGACCTAACATTAACAAGGTATTTAATGAACTAAAAGAAGCAAGCAAGGTATTTTACTTTAAGTGCCCCTTACACCCATAAAGTAACCTCAATTTTTAAAATGTCTGTTTGTTACTGTCCCTTACGACAACAATTTACTCTAGTTTTAGCTTTTGATGTCCTTACGCCCATAAGAATATTCCTTATTTTATAAGTTGCTGTTGTTAATGCCCTTACGACGTACCAATTACACTTTTTTTTTAAATGTCTGTTTGCTACTGTCCCTTACGAGCGGCAATTTACTCTAGCTCTTGCTTTTTTATACCCCTTACGCCCATAAAGTATTTCTTATTTTATAAATTGCTGTTTTTTAATGTCCCTTACGACGTTCCGATTATACCATTTTTAACTCTCAACATACATAATTAATTATACAGGCCAATTATTATTATATATGCATCATCATCTCGCCTATATACGTCCCACTGCTGGGCACAGGCTTCCTTTATTAGGATCTGTCAGGACAGCTGTCAGGATAGCTTAAAATAAACAAAGTAGCTAAGAGAAATTTACCTCAACATCCTTGACTGAAATTCCATTACGGAAATGTTAGCTCGACGTCAAGCCATTAGGGGATCCATCAACTTAATCTCTTTTTTTGTTTTGCTTTGGCATCTTATAAAAAAATACGCGCGTTGACAAAGAACAAACGTAGGCAATCAAATACGTCCTCCGTGTTTGACGTGTCTGGCACGACTGACCGAATGTGCAATGCGCAACGCTCAGCGCGTGGAGGTAGGTAGACGCGTTAGTATTTTGATGTTAGGTACAAGAAATAGGTACAGGCGGTAAGGTTACGCCCAACAACTTCTTGCTTTTTTATCTTATTCGTTATAAATGTTGGGTGTAAAGGCAATGAAACAATAATTGACCCATACGCCCTTTTATTATATTTGTTGGGTTTTTTTAACGACATGAGCGAGTCGTAAAGGACATATGAGACTGCCACAGCCCCTACGACCCAAATATTAAAAAAATAATACATTTACGCCATTTTTCAGCTCAAATATTTTATATCATGTCCTTAAGCTATTTTATTTTAAAATAATAAATGTTGATAACAGCAAAAGTAGGGCCGTATCGTAACTTGAATACTACCAATCGACAGAGAAAAAAAAAACTCTAATTTTCTATGTTTAAAGTGATTTTCGGTATTTTGTCCCTTACGCCAATTGAGACTCCACCATCGATATAATTTGCCGAACAAATATGTTAAAACTTAGGTTGAATGACCTAGCTTTAAGTACAGTACAGAGGGGGTTTATGAGTAACGGGACACATGGGCGGAATTTATGAGTGCCCTGATAATTAACACGGAATAAAGTGGACACGAGCCTGCTAGAATAGCCCAAATAGTTCGAATGTATGATTGACTAGCCTGGTACCCACGACTCCGCCCGCGTATATTCGTTTGTCGCTAATTCGTGGAACTATCAATTTCCAGGATAAAAACTATCGTATGTCCTTCCCGGGAACTCAAAACTATCTGTGCACCGAATTTCTGTGTAACGTTCCTGTGTAACGGTTTTGAAGTTATGAAGTACCTAACAAACAATCAAATAAACAAACAAACAGACTTACAAACTTTCGCTTTTATATTATTAGTGGGATATTTCGTGTCACAATGGAAAAAAATAATAGTTTGGTCACGCGTGCCGTCACGCCGTGCGACAATTTAAGCACGGCGTGTTGGGCACGCTCGAAGGGCACGGCCCCCACTCTCGAACTTTGTTGCACTTCGTCTAATTTTTTTTTAATTGACAAAACCTCGAACCCTTAAGGGCTTATTACACTTGACTAAATTTTGGATCCTGAATGATTAAGGATACTAAATTTAGTCAAGTGTAATAAGCCCAGCCCAGCCCAGCCCAGCGGCCAGCGCTGGTCTTATTTTTCTGGTTTTTCTGTGCATCTATTTTTCAGTTTATATTTTCGATATGGGTTTTACGGGATGACCGTAAAAGTAACAAAAATTTGGAGTTGAAATAAAAAATACAAAAAGATTCCAAAACCCAATCAAAGGCCTGTGCCCGCCAGTGTGACGTAGGTACCTATATAGGCTGGGATGAAGATGACTGACGGCAGCAAAAAAGTGGGTCTAATTTTCCTCATAGTGGTGTGCCAATCGCACATCCTGTAATGGATGAATCCAAGCAGAATAGTGTCGAATGGCTAATTGGAGTGTACGTGATTTGTTTGGAGTCTTTGACATTCGTTTGACACGTGTCTTTCTTTACTTCTTAAGTCATCGGAATGTCTGATTTCCAACTAGGCAACGGACCCGATGAAGAAGCGTAATCAAGTTCTATAGATCGGGATTTTTTTTAAAACTCTGTAAGCGCGATGTAGAACAGCAAAGTTGTTTTAGTTAGTGACGAAATTTGGAACTAAAGCAAACTGATACTAAAACTGCTGGTTTAAAAAGATAGTGGCGCCGCTCGTCGCTGCAATGGTAATGTTTTACTAGGGTTGAGATGCAATGTGAAGTGAGCGTTAAACCGTTGGAATAGAGTACCTAGCCAAAGCCAAGCTATTTCAAATTACTTGTCTAGCGAGCGAGGATTTAAAAGGCAGCGGCTGTTCATTGACCTCTCGAACGCTGAACTAAATGATTTGTTTTTTTTTTGTAGCTCCATTATATTTTTTTGTGTATTATTAACGTTAAGTATCTAAAAAAGTAGTTATTTAATAACCTTAATTACATTTGAAATTCCCCACGAGCTACGATGAAGGAAAATATCGTGACGGAACCTGAACAAAACGGCGAAGCAATTCAATTCAATGGTGTGTGTGAAGTTCGCAATCCGCACTGGGCCCGCGTCAGCACAACGGCCCAAGCCCTCTCATTCTGTGAGGAGGCCTGCCTGTGCCCACCACTAGGACGTATAGGCTGGTATGATGCTGATAACTGACAACAACAAAAAAGTGGGTCTAATTTGCCTCATAGTGGTGTGCCAATCGCACATCCTGTAATGGACGAATCCAAGCAGAATAGTGTCGAAAGGCTGGTTGGTTTTTCATTGAGGTTCGTTTTGAGTCTCTGACAATTTGCTTGACACGTTGTCTTACTTCCTGTAGAAGTCATCGGAGTGTCTGCCAAATTAGGTCAGCTGGACAGTAACTGATTTCCAACTAGGCCACGGACCCGATGAAGAAGCGTAATCAAGTTCTATATATCGGGATTTTTTTTTAAAACTCTGTAAGCGCGATGTAGAACAGCAAAGTTGTTTAGTTGGTGGCGAAATTTGGAACTAAGCCAAACCGATACTAAAAGTGCCGGTTTAAAAAGATAGTGGCGCCGCTCTCCGCTGCAATAGTAATGTTTTACTAGGGTTGAGATGCAATGTGAAGTGAGCGTTAAAGCGTTGGAATAGAGTAGTATTTCAAATAACTTGTTTAGCGAGCAAGGATTAAAAGGCCGCTGCTCTTCATTGATCTCTCGAACGCTGAACTAAATGATTGCTAAGATTTTTTACATTTAGGTTTTTGTTATTTTTTTGTAGCTCCATTATATATTTTTTTTCGTGTATTATTAATGTTATCTAAAAAAGTAGTTATTTAATAACCTTAATTACATTTGAAATTTACTACGAGCTACGATGAAGGAAAATATTGTGACGGAACCTGAACAAAACGGCGAAGCAATTCAATTCAATGGTGTGTGTGAAGTTCACAATCCGCACTGGGCCCGCGTCAGCACAACGGCCCAAGCCCTCTCATTCTGTGAGGAGGCCTGTGCCCACCACTAGGACGTATAGGCTGGTATGATGATGATAACTGACAACAACAAAAAAGTGGGTCTAATTTGCCTCATAGTGGTGTGCCAATCGCACATCCTGTAATGGACGAATCCAAGCAGAATAGTGTCGAAAGGCTGGTTGGTTTTTCATTGAGGTTCGTTTTGAGTCTCTGACAATTTGCTTGACACGTTGTCTTACTTCCTGTAGAAGTCATCGGAGTGTCTGCCAAATTAGGTCAGCTGGACAGTAACTGATTTCCAACTAGGCAACGGACCCGTTAAAGAAGCGTAATCAAGTTCTATATATCGGGAATTTTTAAAAAAACTCTGTAAGCGCGATGTAGAACAGCAAAGTTGTTTAGTTGGTGGCGAAATTTGGAACTAAGCCAAACCGATACTAAAAGTGCCGGTTTAAAAAGATAGTGGCGCCGCTCTCCGCTGCAATAGTAATGTTTTACTAGGGTTGAGATGCAATATGAAGTGAGCGTTAAAGCGTTGGAATAGAGTAGTATTTCAAATAACTTGTTTAGCGAGCAAGGATTAAAAGGCAGCGGCTGTTCATTGATCTCTCGAGAACGCTGAACTAAATGATTGCTAAGATTTTTTACATTTAGGTTTTTGTTATTTTTTTGTAGCTCCATTATATATTTTTTTCGTGTATTATTAATGTTTGAGAGGCGATAGGTCAAACCACTAGGCCACCACGGCTTAAACAGAGGGTCGTGGGTTCAAACCCCGGCTCGCACCTCTGAATTTTTCGAAATTCATATGCGGAATTACATTTGAAATTTACCACGAGCTTTGCGGTGAAGGAAAACATCGTGAGGAAACCTGCACAAACACCTGCGAAGCAATTCAATGGTGCGTGTGAAGTTCCCAATCCGCACTGGGCCCGCGTGGGAACTATGGCCCTAGCCCTCTTGTTCTGAGAGGAGACCTGTGCCCAGCAGTGGGACGTATATAGGCTGGGATGATTATTAATGTTATCTAAAAAAGTAGTTATTTAATAACCTTAATTACATTTGAAATTTACCACGAGCCACGAAGAAAAATATTGTGACGGAACCTGCACAAAACTGCGAAGCAATTCAATTCAATGGTGTGTGTGAAGTTCACAATCCGCACTGGGCCCGCGTCAGCACAACGGCCCAAGCCCTCTCATTCTGTGAGGAGGCCTGTGCCCACCACTAGGACGGCTGGTATGATGATGATAACTGACGACAACAAAAAAGTGGGTCTAATTTGCCTCATAGTGGTGTGCCAATCGCACATCCTGTAATGGACGAATCCAAGTAGAATAGTGACGAAAGGCTGGTTGGTTTTTCATTGAAGTTCGTTTTGAGTCTTTGACATTTGTTTGACATGTGTATTTACTTCCTGTAGAAGTCATCGGAGTGTCTGCCAAATTAGGTCAGCTGGACAGTAACTGATTTCCGACGAGGCAACGGACCCGACGAATAAGTGTAATCGAGTTGTATATATCGGGAATTTTTTAAAAACTCTGTAAGCGCGATGTAGAACAGCAAAGTTGTTTTAGTTAGTGGCAAAATTTGGAACTAAAGCAAACTGATACTAAAACTGCTGGTTTTAAAAGATAGTGGCGCCGCACTCCGCTGCAATGGTAATGATGTACCAAGGGTTGCAATGCAATGTGAAGTGAGCGTTAAGCCATTGGAATAGAGTAGCTATTTTAAAATTATTTCTGTAGGTTAAAAGGTAGGGTGTTGAGTTGATCTCTCGATCGTTGAACTAATGATCGGTAAAAAAAAAAGTTAATTTTGATTTTTTTTGCAGCTCTTTTATTTTCTCTTGTATTATTATTTATTAAGATTTATTGAATACATTAGTTGTAGCTTCATTTACCTACATACATAATAATATTTAATAACATAACTGTCCGGGACAATGTAGTATCGTACAAGCAGATTACTGAAGTAATTATTAATTTGATAATTGATTATAATAGATACACACGTGCAGTTTCTATAGACTATACATTGACTAAATTAGAAAAATTGAAAAATCCCCGACATTGTAATGTCAAACTTCAATATCTCAAAAAACGGCTGAATCAATCTTGATTAATGAATAAGCTAATGCCCAAGACAATTATTATTAATTCGTCAGTATAATCTATATAAAAACACATTTTTTTTCTTTTAAAACACGTCTTTCTTGCAAAATAGTGTGCAGCCCCTTGTAAAACAAGACTTATGTCAAAAAGCATCATAGGAATGGCCGCAAAAATTATTAATAACCTGACTTGAGTACCTATTGTGTTTTTGGCATAGGCGTATATAGGGGGGGGGGGGGTGCGTGCCCACCCCAGTATGGTCTAGTGCCCACCCCAGGATGTCGGGCTACCGATTCGAAATTCTATAATACTGATATTTTCACACAAAAATCCAAGCCGGAAATGTCAAGTTAAAAGAAACTATACCGAGGTGGTTTTATATTTTTTTCACCCTCGAAACTATCCAATTGCTGTTTGTAGAATTAACGTAATTATGCTGTCGTCGCCGTGGTGGCCTAGTGGTTTCACCTATCGCCTCTCATTATTCCTTTCGTGGGTTCAAGCCCCGGCCCGCACCTCGTGAGTTTTTCAAAATTTATGTGCCAAATTACATTTGAAATTTACCATGAGCTTTACGTTGAAGGAAAGCATTGTGAGGAAACCTGCATACACCTGGGAATTAATTCAATGATATGTGTGAATTTCCCAATCCGCACTGGGCCCGCGAGGGAACTACGGCCCAAGCCCTCCCAGGGGAGGCCTGTGCCCAGCAGTCGAACATAAAGGCTGGGATGATGATGATGATGATGATGCCGTCGTCAACAAGCGATCCAGTTTCGGGCAGGTAAAAGTATAATATAAATCGAGTACCTATGTATAAGCTTTTGCCCGCGGCTTCGCCCGCGTAGAATTCGGTTATCGCACGCTGTTCCCTCGGGAACTGTGCATTTTTCCGGGCCTATAAAAAGTAGCCTAAGTATGTCACTCTCTGGTCCATAAACTATCTTTATGCCAAAAATCACGTCGATCCGTCGCTCCGTTTCGCACACACACACACACACACACACACACACACTTTCGCATGTATAATAGTATTTATGGATTTCAAACCTTTTTTATTTACACCTACCTAGTAGTGTAGTAGGTAGGTAGGCACTTCTAGTGTCTCTAAAGCACCGACAATATAATTAAGCCAGTGCATTGTGCATCCTTTAACTAGCAGCGTGTATACATACATACAAATAATTACACAAACACTGTCAGACACCGCAGCAAGCACCGCAGTACTCATTTACAAAATTGAGCTTAAGTCTTCGATATTTAGACCTTAGTTAAAAATACAAAAATTAAAATATATTTATTTGCTTAATGATTCAGTACTTTACAGTATAGTTATGCTTAGCGGACCCCAAATAGACTGAGCACAGGCTCAGAAAGAAGAGGAAGATACAGATCTTGGGACCCTGGAGTGCAATATGTGAATCAATACAAAAGAAACAGAATAAAACCAGAACCAAAAAAAAAAGAAGTTTTAGAACATTGTGTTGCAGGCAGCGGTTACTTAATTTATTATAAATTCACTTGTCATCCAAAGGGGTAACGCCGCCAGCTTCATGGGAACCCTGCCACATGCAGATCTTTTAGACGTGGTATATATACATATACTTTTTATATTTTTTATTCCGTTTTTTAAGCCGTGGTGGCCTAGTGGTTTGACCTATCGCCTCTCAAACAGAGGGTCGTGGGTTCAAACCCCGGCTCGCACCTCTGAGTTTTTCGAAATTCATGTGCGGAATTACATTTGAACGAGCGAGCTTTGCGGTGAAGGAAAACATCGTGAGGAAACCTGCACAAACCTGCGAAGAAATTCAATGGTGCGTGTGAAGTTCCCAATCCGCACTGGGCCCGCGTGGGAACTATGGCCCAAGCCCTCTTGTTCTGAGAGGAGGCCTGTGCCCAGCAGTGGGACGTATATAGGCTGGGATGATATTTTTTATTGTTAGGTATAGTTAGTTAAAATCTTAGGTTAGTTCTTTATTACATTAACTCATAACTGTACAAAATAATGTAAATAAATGAAACTTATATATAGAAAAGGAAAAGAGAAAAAATATGAAGGTAAGTACCATTTTGCCAGGATGACATAACTGTATCACTCACAGGAGGTTTTGACGACCAGATGGCCTAGTGGTTAGAGAACCTGACTACGAAGCTTGAGGTCCCGGGTTCGATTCCCGTGTCGGGGCAGATATTTGTATGAAAAATACGAATGTTTGTTCTCGGGTCTTGGGTGTTCAATATGTATTATAAGTATGTATCTATCTATATAATTATATTTATCCGTTGCTTAGTACCCATAACACAAGCTTTGCTAAGCTTACTTTGGGACTAGGTCAATTGGTGTGAATTGTCCCGTGATATTTATTTATTTTTATTTATTTATTCTGGACTGAGAATTTTCGACAGGAGGCCTGTATTTTATGAACATGAAAACGATGTTGGACTAATTTCTTGGCTAATGTACCATAACGACCGAGAAACACTTGTTTAAACTTTTAAGTTTTTTCATGCACGATAACGTTTGTGAAGCAACAAAGTTGAGAAGTTGCGATTTATTTCGCCTTTGAAACTGGGCCACTGTATTTTACATCCGTTCCAGTTATATCTGGACCGAGAGCTGATTGACATTTCTATTAACGTCGTTAGATATTTTTTGCTGCGACATTTCACACAAATATCATGATAATTTGTCTCAATAAATCAGTGCCAACTATCAATGATTATAATCATATACCTTAGGCAGGTAAATAAATAATGCATGAATCATAATTAAAAACATAATAGGTAGTTAGTTAGCTACTATTTCTGGTGTAAATAAAGAGTCATTGTATTGTATTATTTTGTATTGTTGTTAGGTAAACCGTAAATACATAGGTATTATTATTAGATTATAATATTACTTAAGCGGTGGCTACGGCGGATGTGATGTTGTGCGGGGAAGCACCACCGTCGTGGACGCACTCACCTATCAAAAAGATCGAAATTAATCGGAGTTTTTTATTCAGCTTTCTCTAAAATCAAGGTACGCGGAACAAAACCCGAATTTAAATCATAAAATTAACGATTCCTTAAACTTAATCTTCCAACGTGGCTGAAATCAACCGCAAGCTCTCGGAGTATTTTGTTTGTTCCAGTTCCCCCATTTAAACGGCTATGTTCGACGTATGACGCTATCACGTCGGGATTTCTTTTGCCTGTCGCTATATATTTTCTATCTCAATATTTCTGTTTTTGAACAGAAAGCTCGATTTGAAACTGGTAACTTTGGAGCATTCCATAAAATTAGGTTACCTTGCTCCGATATTTGCTCCAAATTTCGTAATCTATGTTTTATTTTGAAAATTACTATGCTGTGGTATGTTATGTGGTATATTATGTAAAGTAGGTCACCCCTACTATCATGCTGGCTTGCTTAAACTACGGCATAATGTTGTTTTAATATATATATATTGAAACTTTAATTTAGGAGCAATGTTACCCGGCATTTGGGTAACTATGCCCCTGAATTTAATTCCATTCATATACCTACTAGGACAAGATGATGATACAACAAGATGGAGCGACGACTTGGTTAAGATCGCGGGATCGCGGAATCGCGGTGGATGCGGAAAGCACAAGACCGGTCTGAGTGGAGAGCCTTGGGGGAGGTCTATGTCCAGCAGTGGACGTCTTTCGGCTGACATGATGATGATGATGACCTACTAGGAAGCTTGCACTCCGTCTTATCACTGTATGGTGTCTTAATGGAAAAGAAAAGAAATCGGAGCTAAAATTTAAGTTCAGTGTTGCCAATTTATTGGGAAGGGATTTTAAGGCCGACAACGCAGTGGCATCGCGTAAAGCGCTGCGGGTGTCTATGGACAGTGGTGATCACTTAACATCAGGTGACCCACTAGTTCGTTTGTCTGGCCTCTCTAACGTAAAAAAGTTTACCGGGACTTGGACTTGCCAAACATTTAAACAAAATATAGAATTGGAGCATAGTTAAATGAGGTATAATTTGGGGTGGTTCTCCAACATCTTAAAGCGTTCCGATTTTTTTCTGTGTATTTATCGATATAATTTACAAAAAAAAGCATACCTCTGGTCTGGGCCAATCAACGTTTTTACCGACACTAATCTGTCCGCAACATTTTTCAAACAATTGCAGATTTTTGTAAGTAACCATGTCAATTGTGTAATAATAGATGGTGTACATAAATACATGCCATCCTATATAAGTTCAACCTATTAAACCGTGAAATATCTTGTTGGAAGTACGATTTTTTTGGTAACGCCAGAGACAATTTTGGTAACGCAGAAGACGCCCAAAGTGTCGGTAAAATAGTTGATTGACCCACCTACTAGCTATGTACGAAGCAAGTACAGTTTTCTGTGGCCTAATTACATACAATACCAGAACGTTATTATTAATTAATTATTAACACCACACCATTGAAAACGCATTGTTAAAGCAATTTACCTAACGTGATATAGTAACTTTGGGTTGAGCCTATCTGTATACCTAGCCTAAAGATAAATCATGATTAATTTACCTACTTATGGTTATGTGAGTGAATTCAACGGCAGTTAAACCTTAGTATGGTTTGGCTCGTTGCATTTTTTTTTTTTATTCGACTGGATGGCAAACGAGCAAGTGGGTGTCCTGATGGTAAAAGATCACCACCGCCCATAAACATCTGCAACACCAGGGGTATTGCAGATGCGTTGCCAACCTAGAGGCCTAAGATGGGATACCTCACGTGCCAGTAATTTCACCGGCTGTCTTACTCTCCACGCCGAAACACAACAGTGCAAGCACTGCTGCTTCACGGCAGGATAAGCGAGCAAGATGGTGGTAGCAATCCGGGCGGACCTTATCCGGCCGGATAAGGCCCGCCCGGGCCGGTCCGGGCGGGCCGGATCCGGGCATTATTGTAAAATGTTAAATTGTTTTTTTCTATTTAGTAAATAAATGAAAAAAAAATCGTAATGTAAAAGTATTTAACAAAGAAATTGATGATTACATAAAAATATTTTCTTATAGGCAGACGTCCATTTGGATAATAATGTCAGGAGCGATATTTTAAATTTATGAAAATAATGGAAGACCTTTTCTTAATGACAGCTTCCTCGGACAAAGAATTAGCTTAGCAAATTCAAAGAGGGAACGCTGCCAGCACCTTCGGAACCTTGGTTAAGGGGTCTGGGTGAAATAATTTATTTTAGTTTGAGTTTTTTATATTTTATGTAGGTATGTTAGATTTAGGATAGCTTTATTTTAATTAATTGTTCATTACTGTATTCTGTTGTATAATAAATATCGCGTAGTATTCATAAAGTAGTAAATAACAAAAATAAAGTCTTCGTAATGGTTTGATCTATGGATTCGAATCTAGACTTTCACCTCATAACTTTTCGGGATTTAGGTGTATGTTATTGTATTTATGTCGTTGACTATTACAAAAGCGTCGGTGCGCGAGCCCAACTCGCACTTGACAGTTTTTTAACTAGTCCACTTTTCAAAGCCCAACCACCTGCCTTTTTCCCGTGGATGTTTAAGTATGAATGAATATAATTCTAGGTACAAATTATAGGGTAAATTATGGAGGTTTCTTCAACGATAGGCTTTAACACGGGAATTCTATGGAAGCTTCAATTGCTACTGTAGTTTTCGCAATTTCAATAGTAATTCTCATATTTAAATGATGATCGATAATGGCGATATACCTTCCTATTACTAGTCAAAAGAAAATAAGGGCCACTTAACTCAACTGTTTTATCGGTAAAATGATATCCAAAATATACATATTTGCGTTTTTCTCTGAATATTAATTGAACGAAAGTATTTTATTGTGTTATGTTGTACTAGCCTTAACTCGCGGCTTCGCCCGCATTGGTAATAGCTTAATGCCGACTTAACTGTTGTAAATTATGACCGTGAAATTTTTTGAAATACAACGACAACCGCTTACTTATACGATTCTCGTTACCATGGCAACGCAGTAAATAAATGAAAATATCTTACGCACACAAGAACATATCATGTAATGACAGTCGGGATTTCGACATTCACTCATTCATTTAACTCATTTTCCTTTTCGCTCTTTGCAACAAAACTGTGACATCTAGTACTAGCGCAACTTTGGTTATAGCACAGTTTTGTCGCAAAGGTGCGTTTTATGCAATCAGTTCTTCCTGTAGCTGTGTGGGTAATCATTTACTTCAACTCTCGTGGCACTACCTATTCCTGGAGAAAGATCTGTTCATTGTGACCTAAGGCCTTATTGTCTGAAACACTTGAAATCACAATGTTTCAATATTTCTTTCTGTCACATAATATAAAACGAGGGTAGAATAACCGGCTGAATCGATTTTGATAACACATGTCTAAAAACCATCGCTAAAAAACCTGCTTTCAAATAAAAAAACCGCATTCAAATCTGTTCACCCGTTTAAGAGCTACTGTGCCACAGACTGACAGACAGACAGACACACACACAGACATACAGACTCGCAGTCAAACTTATAACAGCCCTCTTTTTGCGTCGGGGGTTAAAAAGATGATAATGTGATCGCGAACGTCAGCGCGTCAGACAATATGGTCTCTGCTCACAATGGCATATAAAATCAGTGATCAACAACTAACTGTCCATATCCCGACTATATAAGTCATAAAATTATTTTTTCACACCTCTCCTTCAGAAAAGTAACTTTTCCTCCCTGACGAGAGGGAGCAAAGTGCAACTTTTCTGTTCATGGCTTTTCTAAGCGTTTTATTGCAAACGCCATTTTTTTCAAGTTGATAATTGTAAAGCCACGCAATTTTCTATGCTGGTTGTTTTTTAATAATATTTAGATTTTTCTTTTTCAAGTTTCTTAATGCTCGGTGTGAAAAGTTGTATGAGGCATTCGGGAGCAAAATTATTTTCATCTTGGGCGTTAACACTTGAATCCCTCATTACGCTCAGGATTCTACTTTAGAATCCCTCGCTACGCTCAGGATTCTATTGTACAATCCTTCGCTGCATTCTGGATTCAATGTACGCCCTCGCCGTAAATACACCATTTCGCTCCCTTGTGACACAAATAACTATTAATGACCGATGCAGCCACGAATTCACTAGAATTAATTAATCAGAATCTGGTCCTATACTACGAATTGCAAAATTCGAACTTCATAACCTGCCGTCTCGCTAACGCTTATATTATTTAATACGAGAGTGAGAGGGACGGTTCGTTACGAACCTTGATTTTCGAATTTTGTAGTAGGCCCCAGAGGTGCCAAACAGCACCACGTTCGGATGTACTAACCGCAAGCCGGTAACGCAATTAATTGCATACTAAAAAGCGGTTCGATGCAAAGTTCGCTTCGTATTGTAAAGGTTCCGTTCATGTTAATTAATGACATGAAATAACAGTTAAACTTTATTTAATAAAAAAACCGGCCAAGAGCGTGTCGGACACGCCCGAAATAGGGTTCCATAGCTATTAAGAAAAAAATTAAGTAGGTAATCTTTTTCTAAGGATTCGTATTTTGTATGGAATGTTCCAAGTTTAGGTATATTTTATACCTTAGGCTGCCATTTACTCTTAAACTACTAATAATTCTCAAGAAAACTTAACTGTTATAGTTTTCCTTGTAAGCTTGATATTTTCAATTTGATTTTTTCAAAATTTTCCACCCACCGGTTTAGATTTAAGAGGAGGGGGGGGGGACGCTCGATTTTAATGAAAAATCACTGAATCGAAAAATCAACCCCTAATGGTTTCAAAAGACCTATCCAATGTTACCCCACACTAAAAGGTGGGATGAAAAAAAAAACACCCCCACTTTACGTCTGTGGGAGTTACTTACCGTAAAGAAAAATATTGAATTTTTTATTGTAACATTTTGTCGGCATAGTTTACATGTATATTCGTGCAAAATTACAGCTTTCTAGCATTCATGCTTTGAGCAAAGCCGCGAACGGACAGACAGACAAGACAGACATGGCGAAACTATAAGGGTTCCGTTTTTGCCATTTTGGCTACGGAACCCTAAAAACATAGAAATAACACATTGATACATCCGCAAGAAGTCTCGTTACACCTTGTAAAATATACAAACAAAAACATAACAACTTTTAACACAGACGTGCTGCGTCCATAACCCTGCACGACCTGTAAGGTTATCATTACACCAGCAGCATTTCCACGCTGAATAGCAATGGAGACGTGTTGAACTAACCAGGACCCTGAGCGGGGGTCGTTGCAACGTCAATGAAACAAACAAAGAAAAAAAGGTTTATTTGGGCTCCATAAGTACCACCTAAAACTAGCACTAAAACAACCCACGAAAGCCACGATGTCACTTTCGGAAATTCCCGAGCGAATTTTGGAAATCTCGGAATTTCAATTCGACTGCTGTTGTAATGATTCACGCGTGCGAAGCCGTGGGTAAACACTAGTATTGCATAATTTTCGATAGCAGTAATTAAACTAGTCCAGAGGTTTCTCAAAGTGGTGTACCGACCCTTAAAAATCAATTTGCGGGAACCACTACAATAGCTTCGTTAGTTATGCTGGCAGTGCATGTGATTTCAGAGCTTCTGTAATTATGCGAAACTTTTCCCGTTTAATTAAAGATTATTATAAATGCGATAGTTTGTGAGCATGTGTGTGTATTTGTAACTCTCACCCTAAAACGCCGGCTGGACGAATTTGGACATAATTTGGTATTCAAATAGCTGGACGTCTGAAATAACACGCGGGCGTTTTCAAAAAACAGTGTACCTTTTCTTTCAAAATGTTTTAATTTTTTCATACAAAATTTTATTACTTAGTCAGTTTTGTGACGCCCCTACTGATTGTATGAAAAACGTCAAAAAACTGTCATTTTTTGGGTCATTTTTTTAAACTATCGGAATCGATTGTACCTACTCTTAATTCTGAGTAGGAAAAAAAATAATTTTTCTAAAATTGAAAAAAGGGTTAACTTTTTTGTGAAAATGCCCAGGCTACTTTTTATCCCGATAGTAATATTGGGGCCAAAATCTCGAAATCTATCTAATCCGCTAGAATTAGAGACATGATTTGGTTCGGATGTGAAGCGCGAATGTTATTGAAATCCACGATGACATCGTTCTTGGATTTTACTAAATTTGTACGTTGTAATTTTTGGGCGAAATAGTGGGTAAAGCCTAAATAATGGAAAAGTAAGATGCCGTTAAGTTATAGTTTAGTTATTAGTTACTTTTATTTTACATTCAGTAATAATTTTAACTTGATTTATGATATTTTGTAATGTAAATAATCAAGTTTGTACATATGTAGGTAACTCCTGGATGTTTTATTATAAAAAAATGTCAAACGTGTTGTTTTTAAAAACATGGTCCTGCATTAGTCTTATATCTGTAGTATTTAATGCTTTTTAAAGGCTTTTGTAGTCCTACATTCGCTGGGAGTGTATATTTTTTTTTCCTTAGCCCTTTGAAGTAGCCCGCTGCTACGCAAAGACCTCCCCTTTTGAAAAAAATATTTTCGGCGAAAAGCCAAAATCTTTAGGTTGTATTTAGCAAATAACAGTGTTGCTTTGTAACCTCAAGTCCTGACCCGCAATAACTCAAATAATTTCAATCCAATAGTGAATGCAGTCGCATTGTACAGCATTATTATCCAGATAATTCGTGAACAGAATGAGCTGCCAACATGCCAATACTTCAGACTAAGGCAATGCGACATGCTATTCTAAATTTGACTTGGTTCCGCCGGATGCCGCAGTTTGGAGGCACAGCACGTTCCGATTTGTATTTGAGTCGTATCTGTGACATTACAGATAATAAAATTTACGCTTAGCTTATAGAACAGGGGTTATTTGAGATGTAAGACGGGATATGATACGCTAGGAGAGGGGAAGTAGTAGGTAGGTACCTACTATATATTTTTTTCGTATTACATACATCGGTGCTCTAAAATAGTTGGTCACGTCTAGATTCTTGTAATACCTACTTAAAGCATTCGTTACGGTTATTCTAGTAACACAAAGAAACTATTGAGTAGATAGAAAAATTAAATCATAGCTGCCCATAAGTTTCGTAGTGTAAACATTTTTGTTGGCCATCTTGGAGCATGAGTTAGGTGTTAATCAAAATAATATACTTCTTTTCATCAGCGTCATTTCATTTTAGGGTTCCTGTATGAACGGTATGAAAAGGAATAACGGAACCCTTATATAGGGTCACTTTGTTGTCCGTCTGTCTGTCTGTCAGTCTTTCAACACCCTTTTTTCAAGAACGCGTGGTGGTATCAAGCTGAAATATGATCTGCTACCCCTCGAAGCAGTGAAAAAAACAAACTTCAAAATTAACGCAGCATGCCGGACGTCCTAGAAATTTGAAATTTAGAATGAAGGTAGCTCTTTATGCCTATATAGCACAATCAAAAGTCTAAAATCTTGATTATTTTATGCCGGTCTGTCTATGTCAGTACACTACCCATCTAAAAATGACCCCACACTTCATATAATTTGCTTAGAGGGGCTCTGCTAACACTGGATATTAATAGATGCCTACAAATTTTTACAAAACCCTCAGTGCGTGAATCAGATTCGCATTTGGCCGGTTTTCAAATACATTTTAATCAGTTACTTATAGTTTTTTCGGCCGGTCATCCCTAGTATTTCCTACCCTACCTCGCACATTCATTACACTACCCCACAACTCATAGCCGACATAAACGTCTATTACTTATTACACACCCCATAAGGCGTCGGTGATATATTTCATTCCAATTTCATCACAATATCAGCCTAACGATTCAGCAGAACGATTTGAGAACAACCTTCGCAAAATGGGTCAGGCTACGTATTTATAAATCGCTGAAAATGAGTCGATATAGCTTTGCGCGCGTGAAAATGTAATGAGGTAGTTTAAAGTGATTGGAGAAGGAATAAAACTGTAAATTGTATTTTGTTTCTTTTTTTCTACAATAAAGAGTTTACATACATACCTACATACATGCATTCTGTCGCTGTTGCAAATTTTGAGCAATTAAAATATATTATTTACAGTCAGAGAACAATTCTTGCATATTTATATATTTACTAGCTTATAGTCTGTTGTTGTTTACTATGTTGTAGCCTGTTCCTCCGTCGGCGTAGAATTTGATTATCGTTATCCCGCTGTAACTATTTAATTTTCCGTGATAAAAACTGGTATTCTATGTTCTTCCCTGGGACTCAAACTATCTGTGTACCGAATTTCATCTAAATTGGTTCAACGGCTTAGACGTAATGATGTAACAAAAAAACAAACAGGCTTACAAACTTTCACCTTTATAATATTAGTGGGATTTATTTCGACGAAAATAACAATCTAACGATTTCGATGAAATTTGCTATGTCGGGTTTTCAGTGACGAGCAATTGAACTAGCTTGGTCACATTTTTAGAAAATCGCGTGCTCTCTAGTTTTAGCTCGAGCGAAGCTCGGTCGCCGAGGTAGGTACTGATTATAAAATTGGGTGAAATTTTGACGTATTACAAAATTATCGTTTCAAGCTAAATGCAAAAATTAAAACGTAGATCATATTCGTCAACCTGAACGACATTATAGTTCAGCGACTTTTAATAATATTTTTTTTTATTACACTTTAATTTTTATTCGAAGAAGCAATGTAAAGCAAAATTTTTGATGTTTTTAGCGTGACAAGTGACACCAATTGTATGAAAAAGGTAAAATCTAAAGAATCCATTATTTTTAAAAGTCACTGAACTAAATAATGTCGTTTAATTTGATGAGTACGATATATGTTTTAATTATTTATTTGCTCCTGTTATAGCCACCACCCGCTACATAATACATTAAATCTTTTATTGAAATAACTTTAATAAAATTTGCGGTTTTCACAGACTGAGTTCGTGATTTAATTTCGACAAAAGAGTTAATGCATTATTGTCCAGCATTAATTGAGCTTGAAACACTCATTTTGAATCACGTTCGGAACTTCAGCCTGTATAATAAATAAATGCAACATGTGAAAGTTTAGCTATTATTATGTCATAATGTTATATGGCGAGACAGTGCTGCAGTGATACTATTTCCTGGCTGTAATATTTATTGGAAGGATATTTGAAAGCCATATTTAGTTCGTATCAACTAATTAACTAGAACTAATACTTTTTGCTAGCCTGGGAATATTGACTGCGCCATGCCTATGTATTATGGTGTTACTCGCAGATTTAAAAAAAACCCTCAACGTTACAGAAACCGATAGTGAGAGACAGATAAGGGAAAATACCAGACGCAAGGCATTACCACCAACTATTCGACCTACATTAAGAGTTGTTCAGCACAGTGCAAAGTATCAGGCGACGAGATTATTCAACAGGTTACCCTCTGAATTAAAAACAATAACAAGCTATTATAAATTTAAACATAGCTTAAAGCAGTTTTTGTTAAAGGAGTGCTACTACAGTATAGACGAGTACATGCTTAGGTAAATTTATATTGGACTTTTGATGGATTTGTTTTTTGTGTTTTAATTTATTGTTGACATTTTTTATTTTTAGAATTGATCAAGGTATATTTATAGGTGTAACATTGAATGGTTGTTTTTATTTTTATTATTATTATTATTTTATTGAGGTATTCTGTTCATACACAATGTAAATTGTTTTTGAATAAATAAACTGAAACTGAAACTGAGTACTTTTTTTTATTTTATCTGATGGTAAGGACTAAGATAGTGGTGATGACTCGAAACTTTGCAAAAGGAAATCAACAATACAACTAGAGTCCACCTAGTTACAATTTTTTTTATTTAAAAGTTCTCACACTGGCTTGTGAGACAGATCTCACCAGATGCTAAGAGTAAATGAGGCCAGTACCACTACCATGAGTTTACAGTGACCGTACTCGATAGCGACGGCGTAAATTATTTGTATGGAGAATTGTACAGCGCCTCTACAAATAATTTACGCCGTCTGCTCCACTGCTGGACATGGTTTCCCCCAATGAGCAGCAGCATCCTTTCGCAGAGCTTTACTCCACCTGTGCCCTTAGTGTAAGTTTTCGGTTGCCAAATACGTCTAGATCGCGTTCGCGTCAAAATCTCTATTTGTATGAAAACATGAACGTTCCGCTAGAGGCGCTGTTCCTGTTTCTATATAAATTGAGATTTTAACGCGAACGCGATCTAGACGTATTTTGCAACCGAAAACTTACACTAAGGGTACTGGCTGGCGGGGGTTCTGCACTACGTTTGTACCGAGACGCGGCGTCTCCACTCAAAAACTCATTTACTCCAGCGATTGTCGATTCTTCAACAGATATGGCTATGGCCAGAACACGGCCACTTCAACTTGCAAATTCATTAAGCTATGTCGATATTACTGCATGTATTTTTACATTCAATACATTATTTTTCTTTAATTAGGTAGATACCTACGCGAATGCATATAAGGCGTAAGCCGTAGAATATTTTATAGTTTGTTTAACACATTGCCGACTAAATGTGGGCAAACTATGCGCTATTTGCATACTACGCAGACCGCATAGTGATGGTTTAGGCCTGTGGGTAGTGTTGTTACTTATAAGGCGAAAAATCGTTAATACTATCGATATAAATTCGATGTTACCAATTAGTATCGATTACCTACGCAAGCAAATTAGTACCAGCCTGTGAGTGCATAATAATATTAACAATATGTAACTGGGACACATATTTTATGTTATTATTATGGTAGTATGTATTATGTTAGTGCATAAAAATATTCGAATATTTAAACGTATTTAAAAACTGCCTTCAATCTGAGCTCGTTTTATTTTCTTTGCTTAGTTTACGTTAAATGCAGTGTAGCTTAATTAATTTTGAACTTAATTTGACACAAATTTATTTTTCTGAATTACGATAAGTACTTACTTACATGCATATACAGGCAGGATTATAATATTACAAAACTGCGAAGGTATTTTTGGCATTAACTGTGACTGCGATATGTCACACAGAAAAAAATATTACAAAGTAGCGGTAGTATTGACATAACCAGGTGCTGAGCTTAGTTAGACCAATCAATAATGTATTCAAGACCTATTGTGTTTTCCGTGATCGACATGAATGTTTGATGGAAAGATAAATATTTAAATGAACGTCATGCAGTTGTATTACCAACACAACAACTATTACTAATCTGCTATTCTAGCATAGTAAATAATTATTTATACCTCTTATTATTTTATAATAACTTGGCAAAATTAAAATAAAAAATTCTGTTGCGTGCTAATATAAAAAAAGTATTAGAAATAATTGACAGAACGAGCATGAAGTGCAAGCGAGTGTCTCTTTTTTATCATGGGCATAAATGTTTTCGTATGTCTGTCTGGCCGTTCCCTTCTACAGATCTATTCTGTTTAGATTGTGTTCTGGATCAGTTTTGGTAATTATTTTTGGATATTTTTCAAAAATGCTGACCTATGCGATTTAAAAACGTAAAAACGTCAAATATTTCCGCCATTTTGCGAGGACTACCTGTGTAGTCCTCGCAAAATGGCTCTGTAGCCACGTTAAATTGTTTGTAATTCTTTTTTTGACAAAGAAAATTAAATGGACTCTAATTTCTTTTGGGTAGTACTTGTATGCTTATTTAAGTTTTACTCACGTTGTGACTAATGAATGGCAGCAACAGTATTAAACACATCTACCATTATCAACAGCACTGATAGCGAGGTCCTCATTGATTTTAATACCATCTATCGATAGTTTGACATCACTAAACTTTTCAACGCGGAATAAATAGAAATATGCATTTTGATTGTTATTTGTACGCAGACACGTAGTAGTTTAGCCGTGATGTGAGCAGAGCATGTCCGGCGCGGTCGTTTTTATTTTGTTGGTGATATTTTTTACAATTCCGATGACTTTTGTACTTCAGCAACTGAAATAAATTGTAATGGTTTGACTTTCACAATCACAAGTGCTCATTTAACTTGAAGTGTTTGTATGTAGGTATTCCATATCTGTATGAAAATGCTTATTTTGGTGAAAAACATTCGCACACACCATTCTTGTTATATTCATGATTAGGATGCATGGTTGGGCCAGTGCCGTGTTTCTCTAATGGACATTGCTCCTAAACCAAACCTTTTTATTTTTTGTTTTTATTGTTGTGTGGGTGTGGCCTTGAATACGAGCAAATAATGAAACATAGACCGTACTCGTCAAACTGAACAACATTAACTCAGCGAATTTAAAACATAATTAGTTTTTTTTTATTACACTTTAAAGTTTATTTGAAGGAGCAATGTAAAACAAAATGCTTGATGTTTGTACCGTGACAGGAGACGGCAGTTGGGTTCTAGGACCGCCCGAATCTTGAAAAGCCTACAGCTATCTCGATATAAATTACGGACGTCGTTGCGGAAGGCATGGGGGGGACGGCTGTGAGCGCTTATGTCACGAGCGATAAAGACAGCAATATCTCAAACGAATACCTAACGCGGCCGCGCGGCCGGCAGGGAATCTTCTCTTAATGGCATCGGCTTGAAATTTGGTACGGAAATGTAGTTTAGATCACAGTGCAAGTACCGTCAACAAACAGTAAAGTCAGCAATAAAGCGTGTCAGTACTTATTAAAAATATATTTTTCAACAAAAACATATTATTTTACTGATTTCTCCACTGTGTAATGCGCCAAAGGCATGCGTTTAATCCCCTAATTAGTTAAAAACTCCATTGTTATGGTAAAAATAGCTTGATTAATATTCGTAGGGGTGCACATGGGGTGACAATGAGGTAAATAAGGTAAAGCTTTCTTTCTAATTAATTCATTGCATGCGAGGAAGCCGGTACAGGGTTATAAATTAATCTTTTATTCATCTACGTTAACAGTTGGCTACGTTTTATGTCGCTTGGCTAAAGCTTTGTCTACACTTATATCGTGTGTGAGTATCGAATTTTAGTTACTAGGAAATTAATCCCAATGGGGTGTAGTATCCTTATAGTTGCTATTTAGTGGTCACAAATATATACTGCCCGAAATACCCAAAGTGCCAAATAAAGGAAAAAAAGAATCAAAACATTCAGATGTTTAAATTCACAAAGAACAAATTACTGACTGACTCACGCTTGGTCAGTTTTTATTATTTATTTATAAACGTGTATAATGTCTAATTATTCCATGTTTAAGGCTTGTATATTTAAACGTTAAGTATTATAGAGATACAATGGAAAAAAACAGGTTTCTTGTACGAGGGTACCCTACTATTAATTTATGGGACTATAATCCAGATAATATATGAATAAGTAGTTTGCGATGTAAGTTGGTCTTATCTCTGGGAAAACGGGTTTTCAAGTAGCTCGAGCGAAGCTTCGTTGTCCAGGATAAGTCATCATCCATCCCAGTATATGTACTGCAGGGCACAGGCCTTGGTCATAGTTCAGTGCTGGGACCATTGAACAGGTTTGGGTTTCCTCACGATGTAGCTCGTGGTAAATTTCAAATGTAACTCCACACATGCGAAGCTTCGTTGTCCAGGTACTAAATATAAATAAGTATTACAAGTAATTAGTCTTTTTTTCTAAATCTAACCCCCGGTTTCATCACTCATTGATTCATTTCATGAACCAAGATATCTGTGATACCTTCTCTTTTGTCCGTGTTTTGTTCAAATAAACAGAGACGGCACTATAATTTATCAGCCACATAAAATGTATCAAAGACTGGTGATAACAGGCACAAACATATAAAGATTTTTGGTATAAAGTTAATAAAAATCTATAGGTACTTATGTTATTATTTACTAACAATCTACACAAGAAGTTTGTTTACAATTGGGAGACTACTAAGCAAGGACTGAAAGCACCCCTCGTCAAAGAGAAATAGTCATTTGAAATGAAATGAACTCTCTTGGCGCGTAACTTCGAAGCAATCTGCGTCTGACCTACTCTAACTCATACATAACCCAGTTATAGTTTGACATTTTGCTGTGCGATAACCTTTTTCTAGGTATATGAAAATCACGGAGTGTTAAAAGTAACTGGCAGAACAAACCGTTAACAACGTAAAAAAAATATATTTCTGTATTTATTTGTACAAAACATGCTTTTATTGAGATCAAATTGTGCTACCTATCCTATTTATTTTGGTGTGTTTAAATAAAACATTTAATAATGAATACCTTATTCATCTGCTTATTATTATTTCTATTATTAGTAGTTATTATTAGTATTTCGGTCGGTTTCGATCTTTTTGGTGTAGCTTTGTAGCCATGTTAATGTCTCCTCGATGACTTCTTAAAAGTATGATTTTTATGGAGTACAAATCCACTAAAAGTTAGGAGTTGTGACAGTTTTAAAGCCTTCATAGATCATTTCTGAAATATGCTAATTATACATTGTAAACATTTTTCTGAGCTAGACTGAGTCTAGCCGAGTTAGGTTAGAATAAAGAAACACTTGAAGAGTTGATTGACCTATTCTCATACGTTTTCATACAACCATATTATTATAATTATTGTTTAATGTAAAACGATTATATTTCATTCATTAATTTCAGTAAACAAAGACGACAGTGTCGCGTGTTTGTATGTTTGTATGTAAACGCGTGACTAAAAGCCATTTATTTCAACTTTATTACAATGATTCCGGGTAATTCCAACTACTGAGCCCTGCACTCAATAGACTGTGAAATTGAAGTAATTTACGTACTGTCCTATAAAGTGTGAATAAGCGTTGTCACCCTATAATATGTGTTTAGAGTAAAAAAAATGAGATCCTTGCAACCAGAGCTTTTATGTAACAGACAACAGTACAGATTGCAAGAATGTTCTATTTTATAAAGTAATACAAATCTTTTTTTAAATAACTACTGTAGGTCTGTACTAGTCTGTAGAGAGTATAATCGCTAAAACCAAGGTAAACGGAAGCTACGATGAAAATGCAAAATGATTTGAGACAATGTCCTGCATGGTAGAAAAATGCTTCGTCACCCTTTTGAATAATTTGCTTATAAATACAAACACAGTTAATCTTTCAAAAACACTTTGTTGAGCTTTTCATGTGTTAATAAAATTTACGTTAAAGTTGTCGCATTCCTATACCTCATACAAACGTTAACTTTGAGGGACTGTTATTTATGCATTACATTGTCCTACAATAGGTAAGCTTTTTGGATTATACATACTTAATGTTAAATAGGTTGTTTAACCTATTAAATGTTGAAATACTTAAATTAATTCTAGCAAAAAAACATCAAAAAGAAAAAATTCTTAATGAAATGCGCAAACTACCACACGATGTTTTGTGTATTATCAAATGCGAAAGATGTGAACTAAATTTGTACATCCCAGTTATAGTTTACAGTTTGCGGCGATAACCTGCTAGCTATAGAAAATAACAGTTAAAAGACGCAGAACAAATTAACAACGTAAAAAAAAAAATATTTCAAATTACAACAATGATTGTAGAAATTACAATCTTAGATTACATAATCCCCAGGTTGATAAAAATTTAATAATAAAGACCTTATTATTTTATTAAGATTTGGTACACCTTGCTCTGTATCTTGTTGTATGTTAATGTCTCCTCGATGACTTCTTAAAAGTTTTTTATGACAACACTAAAAGTTATATTGTGACAGTTTTAACAATTCTTCATAGTCATTTCTGTAGCTTAGTATACATTGCAAACATTTTTCTGAGCTAGACTGAGTCTACCCAGTTAGGTTATAAAGAAACAAAGAGTTGATTGAATTCTCATACGTTAAAATAAAACCTTATTCTACTACGTACAGTCTAGTGTAAAAATAATATTTATTCGAACCACGTAAACAAAGTGTTACTACGCCTGTTTGCGTCGGTATGTGGTACTTATTTATTGAAACTTTGAATAATGTTCATAATTCCAACTACTGAGCTGTACTAATAAACAAATTGAAGTAATTTACGTAGGTCGTAAATGATAAAGGAGACACGATAAAATGGTTTAAAGAAATAGATTTGCAAACAACATGTAACAGACAAACTAATGGCAAGAAGCGCATAAAAAAATACAAATTTTAAATAACTACTGTAGGTCACTAGTTGTAATATAATTGCTAAAACCAATTTAAACGGAATACGATAAATGCATAATGTTTGTATGTGTGGTGTTGAAATTTGGAGATTTTATCCCGATACCTACTGCATATCGCCATAAAAATGGATATGTGTGTGTGTGTGTGTTGTGTGTGTTGTGTGTGAATCCCAAATTTCATCACACAATAAATTATGTTATTCCAGACATTCCAAATTTCATCCAAATCCGTCTAGCAGTTGTAACGTGAAGGAGTGAGAAATACACACCGATAAATACCACGGGATAGGGATAAAAATCTCAATCGCTAGGAAACAAAACATGACATTTGGCGCAGATGTTTTACTTATATGACAACGAATAGCGAATCGACGTTGCAATTTTTGGGAATTCTCAGGGGGTTTGGTAAAATCCCGGAATTTCAATTCAACGGTTGGATCTAATGGTTTAAGCTGCATTTCCACCAATAAGGTGCGAGCATGTGTTGCGAGGACTGTGTTTTTCATTAACCAATAGAAACGCTTCATTTACCTCACCTCGCACAATACATCTCTGGTGGAAACAGTTGAGCGGAGTGAGGCGGGTTAAGAAAAGTTTCCCTGCCGGCCGCGCGGCCGCGTTAGGTATTCGTTTGGGATATTGCTGTCTTTATCGCTCGTGACATAAGCGCTCACAGCCGTCCCCCCATGCCTTCCGCAACGACGTCCGTGATTTATATCGAGATAGCCTGTAGGCTTTTCAAGATTTGGGCGGTTGAATTTTGGGTTTCGTTGTCCTCATATTATACGAAAAGGAAACAGAAATCAATGATATTTTACAATCAAGATACCTATTCATTATATTTTCTATGCCTGTGGTTTTTTCGATTTTTGTAAAAAGGCTTTATTAGTCTGCAATTCTCGTGCAAAGTTGACATCTTTTTTTTTCGACTTTTGAGCTCCTGTAATTCTGATATTACACATTTATAGGAAAATCTGAAAAACCACAGGCATAGATAATTACGTCTAGTCCATACTTACAAAATTTCATCTATTTCTGTTGCCTAGTTTTCAAACGAGACCGGGACTACGTTTGTATGGAGAATGGAACGAAGACTCTTCTCTTAATGAAAAACACATCCCTCGCAACACATCCTCGCACATGATTGGTGGAAACGCTGCTTTACGCGAGCGAAGCGAGTTAAGTCTAGTTAGTTATTAAGTCAAAGGCTAACCGTGAAATCAAAAGCAGAGTGGGTGTTAAAATACATCATCCGTATGATGACAGCCGAGCAATTTAGTGTTATAGTTGTAATAGCACTTTCTGAACCGGAATGGAGCTGTGGCATAAATGATGGCATGTTCGTGAGGTTCTTTCCATCCCACACCAATGCAAAAAGAGGGTTAGGTATTTCTACACAAGCAAGGGGCCGCTTCGAAAATCCGTCTGTGAAAATACTTGATAATAAATAAGGATGGTATTTTGCTCAAACTCGTATTTAAAATTGAACCAATACTTATTACACTTTTTACAAATAAAATATGATTTCAATAATCCAGTCGCGGGGAAGCCGTGTTGGCTTAGTGATGGCCACTTTAGCAGAGCATAGTGGATTCAAATTCGGGCTCGCAACTCTCAAACCTGTGAATCTTGAATCCGGAATACGGAAATTCGTCGAAGAACTAAAGTCACTGACATAGCTGGAAAAATATGCAAATTGAAGTGGCAATGGGCAGGCCACATCGCTCGAAGAACAGATAACCGTTGGGGGAGAAAAGTCCTCGAGTGGCGACCACGAACCGGAAGACGAAGCGTTGGCAGGCCTCCCACCAGGTGGACTGACGACATCGTGAGAGTAGCGGGAAACCGGTGGATGCAAGTGGCAAGTTGTCGTTCATTGTGGCGTTCTAAGGGGGAGGCCTGTGTCCAGCAGTGGACGTCTTCGGGCTGATGATGATGATGATGATGATGATGATTAGAATGCTAAATTATTCCAAAGAGGAAAGCTTTGGATTTTTGGATGATTGTTACGAATTAAAAAAAAATACTCTTTCTTAGTAAACTAAGAAAGAGTGTATATATATATATATATATATATATATATATAATATATAGGAGATACATGAACTAAAGATGACTAAGTTTACCATCAAGTTTTTTTTACTGCTATAAAATAAACTCATAACATGCAAAAAATCTAAGTATTTATAAATATTTTCACTGTTGTTAGCGCCTTGTAGAAACATGTAGGTTTTTAAAGGATTATTTTTAATATACCAGCTCTGTTGTATAAAGGTGCAGACACAGCAGTTAAGTTTCATAGCTCTCGTTAGCGGAGATGAAGCGGTTTATATTTAACTTTTAATGGTAGTGTAGCTACAGAAACTTGCTATTACAGTTCAGTTATTTTTAAATGCTCTTGCATATGCATGCTGCTTTTTAAATCGTGCGCAATGAGGATTTCTGTGAGACTAATGAGGGCTAATTGACAGGCGAAATATAGCTAGATGGCGTTAGTGTTTTGAGGTCCGTTTGACGTTTTGGTCTTGCTTGTAATGAGGGATATTGCGTACGATAATTAAAAAATCATATTACAGTGTTCAACAATATTTAGAAGATAAATTATAGTATGTATGGAATGCAAATATATCAATGTAATAAAAAAAAATAACCAATAAAAATAATAATCTATGTAATAATTAATTAATATAATAATAATATTTATACTAAAAATATTATCGAAAATACAAACTGAAATATAGATGCACAGAAAAACCAGAAAAATAAGACCAGCGCTGGGAATCGAACCCAGGTCCTCGGCATTCCGTGCCGTGTGCTATACCGCTACACCACCGCTGGACAACGATTCCCAGCGCTGGTCTTATTTTTCTGGTTTTTCTGTGCATCTATATTTCAGTTTGTATTTTCGATATAGGTTTTACGGGATGACCGTAAAAGTAACAAAAAATTTGGAATTGAAATAAAAAATACAAAAAGATTCCAAAAAACAATCTAAAAATATTAATTTTGTAATTGTAATCTTAATTGCTGCGCCCAACAGGGTACATAATGTGATCTCCTAGTTTAAGTCACACCACCTGTAAAACCATTATGTGCAATAAAGTATTGAGTATTGACTATTGATTTCGCCGCTAGAGGCGCTAGTGTGGCGAGAGGTCTCCGAATTGTCAAATATTACTGGTTTTGGGTAAGCTACGTGGGTTTATATATAATTAGAATAATTTAGTATTGAGACCAGCTATGGTGTACGGCGCTGAATGCGGGCGATCAAAAAAGCCATGAACAGACACTCCATGTCAATGAGATGAAGATGCTGAGATAGCAGGCGACGATACTCGATAAAGTGCGTCACGAACACATCAAAGGAAGTTACAAGGTCGCACCCATCGCAGACAAGGTTAAGGAATCTCGCATGAGATAGTACGGGCATGTTATGAGACGCAGCGACGACCATGTCGTGAAGAAAGCTCGCACTACCGGACAACAAGAGAGGCAGAGGCCGCCCGCTTGCTACATGGTGGTCCAACATATCAAAGAGTTTGAAACAGGCCCAGTTGAACGAGGAGACAACCCAGGATCGACCGACCTGGCGCATGAGAAGGGCCGACCCCAAATAATGGGAAGAGGCACAGAAAGAAGAAGAAGAAAAATAATTTTAAATACCGAATAAATAACACTCATAGTCACCAGTACAAAAAGATAGGTCTGGTAGGTCGAAAAACTCGCCTTGAAAATGAAACCTATACTTTAATTTACTTGCGATCACAGCCGTGTGGCTAGACAATGAAATAAATTTTAACATTATTGCGGTGTCGCAATCATGTTAAAATTTATTTCATTGTCTAATTAAGTTCTTTTGTAGTTTAATCCCAAATTCAAAATCGAATAAAGTGGACTAAATAAATATGTAGGTACGTACATACCTAGACTATCTAGGTAACTAAAGAGATTTCCTCGTGGACATGGTTCACACTCATACTAGACGACGCAGACTAAAAACTAGCAACAACCCAATCCAAATATTCGAAAGTGACAATCAAACGATCATTTCTACCACTATCTTTTACCTCAATCGGAGCTAAAAATACAGCACTCTTATTACACCGTTCCCACTAAAAGTTCAGATCGAGATCGCTACTTTGTCGTATTCAATGTGTTTCATGGTCCAATACGTAGGTAAATGTATAAATGAATTGACCTGAAACCGTCCAATGTAATGTACGAGTAGATTGATTTTGTATTTACGTTGCAATGTGAGAGTTGTTACGCTTTATGTATGTAGCCCTTGTCACACGAATACCTAGGAACTAAGAAACCATGTTTACTTACTATTACATGCCACTTACTAATAAGTGTTAAAGTTTTTCGAAATTTATGTGCGAAATTTCATTTGATATTTACCACGCTCTACGGTGAAAGAAATCATCGTGTATCATTCAATTGTGTGGGTGAAGTTCCCAATCCGCATTGGGCTCGCGTAGGAACTACAGCCCAATTCTAAGCGTTCTGAGAGGAGGCCTGTACTGCTCTGCAGTAGGAAGTATATAGTGGGACGAGATGATGATGATGATGACTAATGTAATAAATGCCAAATTAACTCTCTCTGTAAGGCCGTCTTGCAGGAAAAAATAAATCTAGATTTAGTCGTTAAACCTCGCTTAAGGTTGACAGTTCCATACATTTTGACACTACTAAACTGAGCTTAACGCAAACTCGAGATTTATGTGTTTCCAGCAAGTAGCCACTCGCTGAACAGATTTAAAATATGGAACTTAAACACAACAGTAGTAGAGACAACACTGAACTATAGTTTTCATGCGATTGTCAAAGAACTGTGACAATAAACTGAGCTCAAATACGGCAGCGTTCTCAATATTTAACTTGCCATTTTTGTTATAACTACAACTTTTTAATTTTTAAATTTAATTTCACATGAACGGACATCGTAAGTTTGGTTTTACTTAACTTCGTGCTTCGGTTCAAATTAAAAAATCGAAATCGAAAGTTTTGTTCCAATTTGATACTAAAATTAAAAAGCGTAAGTAATAGGCGTGCGTGTAACTTTTGTATTCGTTATTTAACAATACGGTTTACTTGTGTCCAAGGCTGCCCTTGAGTGCTTTCGGTGGTAAATTTATTTCTTTTGGGTTTAACTAACACTGAAGAATGTTGAATATCGAAAAGAAAAGAAGCGATTACTAGACTGATTCTTTAAGTACTAGGTCATCCTATTTCCTACTAATATTATAAATACGAAAGTTTGTAAGTCTGTTTGTTTATTTGTTTGTTTGTTTGCTACTCCATCACGTCTAAATCGCCGAACTGACATCGATAAAATTCGATATACAGATAGTTTGCGTCCCGGGGGAGGGCATAGGATAGTTTTTATCCGGGAAAATCGCTTACCTCCCGCGGGACTGTGAAAGCCGAATTATACGCGGACGAAAACGTGGGTAACGGCTAGTAAATTATATTACCGAATGAAACAAACTAAACTAATCATAAATATAAACATAAACGACGTTCATTAGAACTATGATGAACTTAAATAAAAATAAAACACTGAAATTAAATTAAGCCGTGGTGGCCTAGTGGTTTGTCCTATCGCCTCTCAAGCAGAGGCTCGTGGGTTCAAACCCCGGCTCGCACCGCTGAGCTTTTCGAAATTCATGTGCGGAATTACATTTTAAATTTACCACGAGCTTAGCGGTGAAGAAAAACATCGTGGGGAAACCTGCACAAACCTGCGAAGCAATTCAATGGTGCGTGTGAAGTTTCCCAATCCGCACTGGGCCCGCGTGGGAACTATGGCCGAAGCCCTCTTGTTCTGAGAGGAGGCCTGTGCCCAGCAGTGGGACGTATTAGGCTGGGATGGAAATTAAATTGCATCTAAATAAAGTCGCTGCAAAATTTTGCGATCGATTTAAATTTTTAAAAGCAAAATAGCTTCCACACTTCGGGCTATCCGCGTACATCCTATTATCAGCTAAATAACTAACGAGTTATCGGTACCTACCTACGCCTACGTCGGATGCATATCAAATGACTATTAATTATAGGCAAATTGTAATTAGAATATTCAAGTCTACATTGGACATTCCATGTGTATATTATTATGGAATAACGATGTGGCTGGGATGGTCTCGGTTGATTGTGTGATGTAATTTTGTTTATAGACAAACCTATCTATCTATATTTATACGTAGATTGACAAAAGGGCAGGCCAACATCACGGAGAACGGGTGGCCGTTGAGGCTGAAAAGTTCTTGACCTGAAATGTTTATTTCTGAATCAAATTATTATCTTTTTTTTAATTTATGACGGTGGAAGCATTTGACACTTCCACTGAAAGTATATATAGTTAGGTACATGTTTAGTTTTAGTTTTGCAACCCCCACATACATCCCTTTATTATTATTCTTTTCTTGTACATTTTAATGTTATACTGTCTTTTTTAAGTATTTTATTTGTATTTATTTTATTTTGAATAAAAAATGACTTTCTGCCAAGTTTCTTGCGGCGCATTCTTCTTGGCAATGACGGTATCTCCGAAAGCGCTGGTAGTTTAAAAAAAATGACGTATACTCTAAAAAGTGCTAATAAATAATTTTGAATTTGAATGGAGACCAGCAAGCGCAGCGGTAGGCAACTGGATGTCAACTCGTATGGGCCTATGTCCAACAGTGGACGTCCTACAGCTATTGTAATAATGATCATGATGCTGAGATTGATTGATTGACTGCAAATTTTTGTTCAAACCCCAAACTTCCGAGGTGAAAACTGTATGTTTTAAAAAAAATGAATAAATTCATGACGGTACAATACAACCTACATCAAATTTACAAGAAAAACTATAACGGCTAAGTTTGCTTGAGAAGTATTAGTACCTAGTTTTAGAGTAAATACCAGCCTAACTTACAAAATATACCTGCACTAGGAAAGTGTCCTAGAAAATCCTTAGAAAAATACTACTTGTTTAATACGGATTTATTTTATAAGTGGTATGATTTTTTCGTAACAGCTACGGAACCCTAATCTAGGCGTGTTCGACATGCTCTTGGCTGGTTTTTTATTCTACTATACAGGGAGTCTCTGACCATGGGGCATGGGCATGGGCTTGATGATCCAAGGTTCGATTCTACTCACATAGTTATGCTACTTTTTGTGTTATACCTATAGCATCAATTGTGGGTATATCTGTTATTTCTTGTGTGTTGCGTAGTTTTCAATAAACCAGTTGTGTCGTTGACCTGGGAGTTTGCTTTTATCTTCCCACTCAAAAACTAAGATATATTACTGGCGACGAGTTAATCCTATTTTTAATATTGAAATCGTAAAGTTACAGTGGTTAGGTACCTAATCAATAAAATGCCGATCGGAAAAATTTAACCGTTCGATTTGGCAAGTAAAAAGTGGTCGGCATATATTAGACGCGTAAAACAATTCACAACCTTAAATGAAATCAAAACGGAGTTACAAGTGGCAACTTTGGTGACCGTAGTGGGCGAGGCGACATACAACTTATGTGCGCTGAATGATCCAGGGACAAAATCATTTGAGCACCTATAGCATCAATTGTGGGTATATCTGTTATTTCTTATGTGTCGGGTAGTTTTCAATAAACCAGTTGTGTCGTTGACCTGGGAGTTTGCTTTTATCTGCCCACTCAAAAACCAAAATATATTAATACATACTTAAATACATACAAGGACCTCAAGCTTCGTAGTCAAGTTCTCTAACCACTTGGCCATCCGGTCGTCGAACTTTTAAGCAAGTAGTGCATTTCTGTATAGAAAAAAAGGTTTATAATAAAAAATGATATTTTTTTCGTATATAAATTAGCTGCTAGGGATATTGTTTTTACATGTATAATTATCATGGCGTATTTATCGCAAGACTTTTTGAACCACAGGAAAAATAACAGCCTCGCCTTTTGAAATCATATGTTATTTTTCAAACTAATATACTTTTGCTCGTGTTAAACAAATTGACAATACTTTGGTAGTAGTTTCTGGAAAACAAAAGCTATATTAACGACATTTATTTATTTATGTATTTATTTACTATATATTTACATGCAACATGACGGTTGACACCATAGCGTTACATTAGATACTTAAAAATAATTATATACTAACTAAAAAACTAGGGACACTACTCACACTCATGCTGCGTTCTCTCTAGCTCTCTCCTCCATTCCATCTCCAGTCTCGCTATCTTGGTTACAAACAGATCACACTGAAGGGCTGCTTCAAGTACAGAGTTGAGGAGTGCTAGAGCGCGCGGGAGCGGCGTGCTGGCGCCGGCGGGTGCGCCCGCGCACCGCAGTCAGGAGACTAACTAACCTAACTCTATGGCGCTTGCTGACGTATTCGTAGGGCACTTTTAGTTTTAAAAAAGTTGTGACATGTTTATTGATCTGATGATATGTGATTTACCGACCCATTAATGGTTCAATTGTATCGATCTAGTGTTTGGTACTATAATTTTCGGCATTTTCCTTTGAAGATATATCTATCCTACTATAAATTTTAACAAGTATTTATAGATGGCTCACCAAATGCTATGAAATAGAAATTCCTTTACAGAATTCACGTTCGCTAATAAAACATTCATAAGCGAAATGTGACAACGGCCTCACTTCCTCGTTTAATAATTCAGGTTTCAGGCTTTTCAGCCGGCTGTCACCGAAGACGTGCTTAATTAAATATTTTGATAAGATATTTTGTGTGAAAAAATATTAGTATACTTCGTGAGCGAGACTTGTTGATGTTTGCGTTAGTGACATTAACGTTTGGGAACAAAAACAAATGACAAAAAAACAATGTCTAGAATACTCGTAAGGTTTTATGAAATAAAAAACTAAATGTTTATCATTTACCTAGACACATCTTGGGAAAAGGAAATCAACATTTATTTTACTTGATCCAATTGGCTCATAATAAGTACTTTGTTTCAATCATAAATTAATTTGATATACACCGTGTTATTTCTGTTTTCCATTAACTTTAAGAGCTTAGACACTTGTCATATGAAGTTAATTTCTTCATGACTCTCTGGCTTAACTCTGTTTAAAAGAGAATCAAGAATTAAGATAAATAATAACGCGCGGTAAAACAGTGTTAAGGTCCTTAATTTCTGGCGTGTTTCTAAAATCTGTAACTAAAGCATTTTTTTTATTCGACTTGTTGGCAAATGAACAAGTGGGTCTCTTGATGGTAAGAGATCACCACCGCCCATAAACATCTGCAACACCAGGGGTAAGTATTGCAGACGCGTTGCCAACCTAGAGGTCTAAGATGGGTTACCTCACGTGCCAGTAATTTCACCGGCCGTCTCCGCGCCGAAACAACAGTGCAAGCACTGCTGCTTCACGGCAGTATTAGCGAGCAAGATGGTGGTAGCAATCCAGGCGGACCTTGCAAAGGTCCTACCACCTGCAAAGCATCTTTAATTCATACCGAATTCATAACCTCTTCTTTTTATGAAGTCGGTTAAAAAGTAAGTTTTTTTTAAGTTTCTCTTATATTTCACGTCAACGTCACTCGTCATGTTTGTGAACTTTACAATTTGACTGTTAAGCAATCTTTTGAATCAGGCGTTACTTTGCGGAGGTCCATATATATCAATGAACTAAAAGAATTTATTTGCTCACCCGCGACCTTATGATAGCTAAGTGTATGCAAAATATGCGTGTTCATGCAGTTCCTCCACCTCCACACTGTAAAAACACATAAATCACACAAACTCAACCATCACCACCACCACACTATACACTGACGCGTTTCGAACTAAACCAGAGCCCATCTTTAGAGCAACACAACCGTACACCATGCTACCAGATGTCGGTCGCGGGTGAGCAAAGAAATTCTTTTAGTTCATTTACTTGATTGTTAACAATGACTGTGGATTTATTGTGTATGATTTTTTGTGGCCAAAGAGGTAATAACTCCACAGTCTATAACCTACCTAGTTTATTGATAGATGAATGGAACCTTTTGTCGAATTTAACGGAAACTAAGAAAAACACGGTGTATTTTCATACAATTACATACTTATGTAATATAGGTACACTTTTCACCAAAATAAGCTTTTTATTTGTTTGTGATAAAGACCAAAACAATATTTTCTCAAAGATAGATCACACGTCATATATCTTTCAGCATCAAAAGCTCCCTGCTTAGCCCCTCCTATTTCCAAGAAATTACGCTATGAGCGGTTTCTTATTTCTGAGAAAAATATGTCAAGAAATATGATCAAAAATTATAATACTCGTAATAGATTTAGCTCCTTTCGCCGTGGATACCGTTTTGTTTGTTTCCATGGCAAGACACACGTTAAAAAAACCATGTCGTAAGACCATCGTAGGATCGTTGTCTAGTACACATAGCTTTGCTTATTTTGGGACTAGGCCAATTGGTGTCTTGTCCCATAATATTCAGTACCTGGGCGACCAAGCTCCGCTCGGACTAAAACTCGGTAACCAAGTAATGTATCGAGAAAATGAACAAGATGTAAATGAACGCAATAATTCCTAGAATCCCCTCATCGGTTGAATTATCTTCTTCCTGTTTCCTGCGTTCACCCTAATGTGGAAAAAGAGATTTTAATTGAACCTAAAATTAACAATAAGAACCTGCTTCGTATAAGAATTGGGTGGTTTCATGGGTAAAAAAATATTACTCAATTTAGTTCGTCAGTTAGATAATAAGAAATTAGACACATATTTTTTATTTCGTCAAACAAACAAAAAATTACAAAAATGAAGCGCGTCAAATTTCGGGAGTGGATGCAGATGTGTAAGTTGCGGAAAGTTTCAGAAAGTTGTAAAAGTTCTCGGAAATTTCTGGAAATATTCACAACAAATATAGGAAATTAAAATTTATGAAACGGAAAGTCTCAATCCCCATACAAAATTGCGAGAAGCTTCCGAAATTTTCCTATATGAAAAATTCCGCAATTTTGGAAAGTTTCCTTTGGCAGGTCAGGAGTGGGTGCTTGTGACGTCACACCGTGCTAAATAGTGTGACACGGCGTGACGCCACGCATAACATTACTAGCTATATCTTCACTATTTTTTGTGTAGTAAAAAAAAAGAAATACGTTTAAAATATTTTCTGATAATCAACTGACAGACTAATTAATTTTTTCAGGATAGTAGCCATAAGTACACTCAGGAGATATTAATCATCATCATCATCAGCCTATAGCAGTCCACTGCTGGACATAGGCCTCCCCCAATGAGCGCCATTGCGCCCTGCCCTCGGCTAGACGCATCCAGCTTCTACCAGCAGCCTTTCGCAAATCGTGACTCCACCTGGCCGGTGGGCGCCCTACACTACTTTGCCAAGACGCGGTCTCCACTCATGAACTCGTTTACTCCAGCGGTTGTCGGTTCTTCGACAGATATGACCAGCTCACTGCCACTACAACTTGCTAATTATCTGAGCTATGTCGATGACCTTAGTTCTGTGTCGGATAACCTCGTTGCGGAATTTATCTTTCAGAGAAACTCCGAGCATAGGTCAATGAATAAACAAATAATAATAGGAGATATTAATATATAAGCTTCCGTTCAATACCTGTTTTAATGAAGTACTACTTGAATCTGAAATTGAGTAGGTATCAAAAGTGAAGCACCAATTAAGAGGTAAGTATTACAAAAGATATAATTGATAACCCTCTAGGTGAGTAGCCTATGTTATGAAATATTCCTTAGAATGTTTATTATTAAAGTTACTTATCAAATATTTCATTTGATCATCACAAATAGAATAATCAATATCTAAGATAAATTGATATCTCTCATAAATATTTACTCTTGTTAAACAAAATCATCAAAAAATAATTTAGACAATCAATATTTAAGATAAAAAAATAGCTTTCATTATAATCTCGTTAAATAAAGCAACAAAATAATGAAGAAAAGAATAAGTTTCACGCAACATAATATTCAATTAAAAAATAGTTTTGGACTCAAAATATTTTTTATTTTCAGGTTTTATTGTTACTATAATATATTCTCAAAGGCAACTTAATATAGTTGTCAATCTAATTAAGTGATAAAGCATGTCATGTGGCATTATGTGTGTGTGATAGGTACCTCTTAAAATACTACAAAAAAACCGCACACTTAATTCAATTAATAAATTTAAAAATAGCGAATTTTAATGAATACAACACTGTCACTTGTCCAATATGTATACTAACATAGTTATAAGTAAATTACTAATAATGTACTTATGGATCTTTGTTGTCTAACTGAATAAATAAATGAATTATTATTATTAACTGTTAGTACGAAAATTTCATAAACCTTGGTCCAGCTGAATCACAAGTTTGAGAGACAAACTAAACCAAAGTTTGATTTACTTTGAAAATAGGGTTCGCTTTTTAAAGTTAATGTAAGTATTAGAGTAGATAAAAGTGAGAATTATTAAATTACTTGCGGAAAATTTTAATAACTTGAATGGAATATTCATTTTCTTACAAAATTAAATCTCAGTCAAACTTTTACGACACAAAACTTTAACAAACTTCCTTAAAACTATCAAACAATTCATTCAAATTATACACAGATCTATTCTAACCAACTTAGTATAAGAAAAAATACCGTACCGTAATTCAGTTCCGTTTCACAAAATCACGTGGGGCACTGACCGAGCGAACGACGAGCAATAAAATAAAAATTTGAATGTTTGTACTCACGAGAAGGTGGATTAACCATTTTTTGCAGCGTAGGTTAAGTACTGCCAAGTATTAAATTGTTTGATCAAAGAAGACTAATTTAAATTATATAGTCACTTGACCACAACGTAAGTGGATGTTAGGACATCTTGTAATAAGTAATTATTTTTAATTTAGTTATAATAAATCATTATTTGAGATATCCGTACGCGTAGAATTCGTTTATCGCTATCCCGCGGGAACTATTAAATTTCCGGGATAAAATCTATCCTATGTCCTTTTCCGGGACTCAAACTATCTGTCAGTATACCGAATTTCGTCTAAATCGGTTCAATTCTAAATTTAGACGTGATGAAGTAACAAACAAACAGACATACAAACTTTCGCATTTATAATACCTAATTATATCCGTTACCCGCGACTCCGTCTGCATAGAATTTGGTTTTCACTATCCCGGGAACTATGCAATTTTCCGGGATAAGGACCAGTCTGGTCCAAGGTCTCTACCTCCATATCAAATTGTAATGTTTTACTGGTTCTTACTTTATGTTACGACAGTCTCTGACATGTCAGTGATTTTAATTTTAACGATACATCATCCCAGCCTATATACGTCCCACTGCTGGGCACAGGCCTCCTCTCAGAACAAGAGGGCTTGGGCTATAGTTCCCGCGGGCCCAGTGCGGATTGGGAAGTTCACACACACCATTGAATTGCTTCGCAGATTTGTGCAGGTTTCCTCACGATGTTTTCCTTCACCGCAAAGCTCGTAGTAAATTTCAAATGTAATTCCGCACATGAATTTCGAAAAACTCAGAGGTGCGAGCCGGGGTTTGAACCCACGACCCTCTGCTTGAGAGGTGATAGGTCAAACCACTAGGCCACCACGGCTTTTAATAAACTAGCATTTTACAATTACAGATTTAATCGCAGACTTAGACATCATAAAAAAAACGAATGCAATAAAAGCATTTCTAGAAGGGAAAAAAATCTAACATCCATGTTTCTCTAAAGTTAGCCTGTCCGAGTAAAGTAGAGTTTTAAAATAAAACATTCTTGAAATACGGTAAGAACTCCCATACTTTGCGTTTACTTGAAATTCCAAAAGTTGGTTTTGATTTAGAGGCATTTTTAAAAAGAAAAGCAAGGTATGTAAGAAAATTTAATATAACCTGTCAGTTCAGACATGATAATTAAAGTCATTTTTTTTATTTTGTATCACTCTTAAAATGCGAGGGCCAATAGATACTATATTAATAGATGTAATACAGAATAGTTTTTTCGCAAATATTATGTACAGTCAAGCTGTGACAAAAAACCTACGCACTAATTGACCATGCGAACGTGAAGCACGAGCGAAGCGTTACCGATCCAGTACCCTTAGTGTATTTTCGGTTACAAAATACGTCTCGATCGCGTTCGCGTTAAAATCTCAATTTGTATGGAAACACGAACATCGCAAATTTTAACGCGAACGCAATCGAGACATATTTTGTAACCGACAACTTACACTAAGGGGCTGTTTCACCATCCATTGATTAGTGTTAACTGGCGGTTAGGTGTGATGCCGTCTCTATTTGTTTTGTTCGAATAGACGGAGACGGCATCATATTTAACCGTCGGCTAACGCTAATCAATGGATGGTGAAACAGCCCCTAAGGGTACAGTAAAGGTAAAAATGATTTCGTATTGTCGGACTATCTTTTCGCCTCCACACGTCGCATTTAGTGGGATAGACGGGCATTTCGCATGACAGTAATGGGACTTTTGGGACTACAATATGATAAAAAATATTAGTGCCACTTGTCCCATGGGACTACTGGGAGTAAATCGTCTCAGTTGTCCCATGATGGGACAACTCAATGGGACTAGTGGGACAGACGGGCATTTCTCATCCAATTCTTATGAAAACAACATCGGTAATTACATGAAAGCCTATTTCGATTTCCTAAGTGGTAATTTAATATAGGAGATACAATGAGGACAATTATTCCCCCATACAAATAATTGCCATCGAATATTATGGATAAACTTTATGAAAGCGAAGCCACGTGTAAATGCTTGTTGAAAATAACTTTCGGAGGCCATCGAGAACTTTCGTTTAACTCTGTTTTGTTCTGTGGAGTCTCATCGGAGTCGAATAAATATTTATTAGCAGTGTTTAACTAAAAGTTGGCCTATTAATGGAAAAGTAAATTGTTTAGTTTAGTTATCTGCCAGATTGTTTGTCGTGAAGTTTAAGTTCAAAATAATAATGGATATAGTGACTGGTACAATTAATAAGGCTACGAGGCAAGCATTTTGATCATAATAAATATCAGCCAGAGAGAGAGAGAGAGAGAGAGAGAAAGGATAAGGGATAGATAAAGGAAGAGAGATGGAAAGAATAAAAAAATAACATCGAATAAGTAGTATAAAGTGGGCCCCACTCAGCATAATGTTACGGCAAGCCGCAACTCTGTTTTTCAGTGGGGCCCATTTAATAACTAAAACATATAAAAACATACAACACACTATGACGACACGAACGCCAGCGGAAAGAAATAGGCCTCGATCAGCGCCTAATATGTAGTACTTACATCGTATTTGTAGAATTATGTATAATATTCAATTTTATTTCTATAACTAATCCTAGAGTTGTAAGCCGTTTAACCTACAAGTAGAGGATCGTGGGTTCAAGTCCGGACTCGCGTCTTCGAGTTTTTTGAAATTGCATTTGAAATTACGAATTTTACGGTGAAGGAAAACAGGAAAAACCAGCCCAAACCTGCGAAGTGTTTCACTGGTGTGCGTGAAATTTCCAATCAGAACGACCGTATGGAAACTACGATCCAAGCCCTCTCATTCAGGGCCTGTGGTGTGACATTGAAATTGCAGAGAAACTGACTCTATGTTTGCAGGCAAACTTTAATAAAGTTCTAGCACGTTTACAGAAATAATATTCACAAGCAAACATCTAGACCCATGACCGGTCTAATTACTGACTGGGTCAGGCTTGGTAAATACAATGATCGGTGCAAACACACTTTATGTCCACTTTGTTGCGTACGCCGTCGTCCGACTGATCGTCATGATTTCGCTGTTGTGTAAGGTAGCTAGGGCAGTGGGAACACTTTCTTCATGGGGGGCCAGAATGCATGCAGAATGCATTTTGTGTTGCATTTTTTAATAACCTCGCCGCATTTCTCTACATGCCCCGCGACCCGCAACACATGAACTAAAACACAACAAAGAAACAAATGAACTCATGAAGCGTTCCACTTTTAAAATTTTCTTTTTTATTAACC